>NC_090737.1:78264204-78269204 GCF_036898095.1 Palaemon carinicauda
CCTGGAATTAATCGTCCCAATTAAAACCACTGTTCCTCGCAGAGTTAAACAGTAGGGTTAACAACGCGACCCACTGCTACCACAGATCTCTTTAGTTCCTCTACTTGCTTTGCATAGTGGCGAAAGAACACTCTGGAAGACTTCCAGCCAGTGTATGAACAGAGATGTTCAAAATCCATACAATTAAAGAAATTTAAGGATGAGGCAACTTTGCTCGGATCGTGACCTGCGGGTGTACTGTCAGGATCCGCTCTGCGAATAAAATATGTGATTTTTGCTCTGAGTTGATTCAGAGATAAATTTGAGCCTGATGTTTCTCCCCTGAATAGTTGACCACCCTTGAAGTCTGAAGTTCTATGAAGATAGACCTTAGGCATTCTACTGGACATAGAGATGCATCTTCTTTCAGAGGGCAGATTCTCCAGGGACCCCACCTGTTGGTGGGTAACTCATTCTTGGCGAGAAACGTAGGATCCGGAAACAGGTTCAGTTCTCCCCCATCCAGGAACTGAACACGACCTGCCTCTCTCGAGAGGGCTACAATCTCACTAACCCTGGCCCCGGACGCGAGTGCAAATAGGAAGATAAATTTTTGTGTCAAATCCCTTAACGCACACTCTTCATTGCTCAACAGAGAAGCGAAATGAAGAACTTTGTCTAAAGACTATGAAATGGGCTTTGGAGGTGCTGAAGGTCTGAGCCTAGCGCAGGCTTTCGGGACTTTATTAAAGATCTCGTTACCTAGGTCGACCTGGAAGGCATATAGAATGGGTCTTGTCAAAGCAGACTTACACGCTGAAATCGTGTTATCTGCCAATCCTTGACCATGGAGGTGGATGAAGAAAGATAAGCAGAAGTCTGTCGAGATCTCCTGCGGAATCTTCGCCTTGACAAAGGCCACCCATTTTCTCCAAGACGACTCATATTGCCTTCTAGTAGATTTGCACTTATATTCCTCAAGGAAGTCTATGCTGGCTTTCGAAATCCCGAAACGCTTTCTCACCGCTAGGGAGAGAAAATCATGAGCTGCAGGGTCCGGGTTTTCTGTAATGAAGCGCAGACAGTTGACTTCTGTACTCGCTGGGTCAGAACTGGATCTGGTAGCGGTACAAATTTCAGCTGCAGTTCCAATGCCAGGGGGAACCACACGCTGTTCGGCCACTTGTGGGCCACTATTGCCGCTACCCCCTTGAAGGATCTCAGTTTGTTGAGGACCCTCAACAGAAGGTTGTGAGGAGGGAACAGATAAATCTTGGACCATCTGTTCCAGTCGAGGGACATCGCGTCCACTGCTTCCGCTAAGGGGTCCTTGTCTTTCGTCGCAAAGAGGTCTATCTGCAGTTCTGGGACTTGATTCAGAATGAAGGAGAATGATCCTGCGTCTAAGGACCATTCCGACTCTATCGCTGTGAACCTGGATAGAGAGTCCGCCGTCACATTGCGGACTCCTTGAAGGTGAACTGCCGACAGGTACCACTTCTTCTTTTCCGCCAATCGGAAGATGGCCAACATCACCTGGTTGAGAGGTGGTGACCTCGATCCTTGTCGATTCAAGCATCTCACAACTACCTCGCTGTCCATCACCAACCTTATGTGGATCAAGTGACGCGGGGAGACTTTCTTTAAGGTAAGGAGCACTGCCATAGCTTTTAGAAAGTTTATGTGAAAGATCTTGAATAGCTTGGACCAAGTCCCCTGGACTTTTTTCCGATGAGAGTGACCTCCCCATCCCTCCTTCGAGGCGTCTGAGTGAATCGTCACCGACGGGGGAGGTGGCTGAAGAAGAACCGACTTCTATAGATGTCTGGCTTAGGACCAAGGCCTGAGAAGAGTACTTAGCCGAAGCGGAACTGGTCTTCTCAGATCTCTTCGCGCGTTTGATGCATAACTTCTCCAAACTCCGGTTGCATCCTTTAGCTGTGCTCTTAGCACTGGGTCTGTCACCGAAGCAAACTGGAGAGAGCCCAGTACCCTCTCCTGCTCGCGTCTTGATATCCTTTCGGAATCTAGAAGTCTCTTGACAGAACCCGCTATCTCCTTCCTTTTCTTCGCTGGGATGGAGAAACGGTGTGACAAAAGGTCCCAGTGGATTCCCAGCCACTGGAACTTTTGAGATGGAGAAAGTCGAGACTTTTTTCTGTTGATCTTGAAGCCTAGGTACTCTAGGAACTGGATCACTTGACTGGAAGCTTGCAAGCATTCTGTCTCGGATGCTGCCCACACCAACCAGTCGTCCAGGTAGGCTACTACCTGAATTCCCTTTAGGCGTAATTGTTTGAGAGCTACGCTCGCAAGCTTCGTAAAAATCCTTGGGGCTATGTTTAGCCCGAATGGCATGGCTCCGAAGGCATATAGTCTTCTTTGTAGCCTGAACCCTAGGTAGGGGGAGAGTCGACGGCTGATTGGAATGTGCCAATAGGCGTCTGACAAGTCTATAGAGATGGAATATGCCCTCTTGGGCAGTAAGGTCCTTATGTGTTGCAGTGTTAGCATTTTGAATTTGCAATTCACTATGAACTTGTTGAGTGGCGACAAGCCCAGAATGACTCTGAGCTTTTCCGAGTCTTTCTTGGGAACACAAAACAGCCTCCCTTGGAAATTGATGGGCTTCACCCTTCGGATCACCTTTTTTCTCCAACAGTTCTTGAACGTACTCCTCCAGAACGGGGGTGGAGTGTTGGAAAAACCGAAGGCACGGGGGTGGAGTGCTGTACCAGCTCCAGCCCAGTCCATTCTTGAGTAGGCTGTGGGGCCAGGGATCGAAGGTCCACCGATCCCGAAATTTCAGAAGTCTCCCTCCTACCGGTATCATCTCACTTGGACTGCCGTTCTGAGGTCTTGCCTCCCTGACCACGTCCATCCCTGAATCCCCTTCCCCTTGAGGGGCGCGTAGACGAGTCTCTGGCTGCTCCTCTAGGCTTTGCTCGAAAGGAAGTAGACTGCCCTTCGAATGCTGGGGTGAATGCCGTGGACTGTGTCGACACGGCCTGGGGTACCCACTGAAAAGTGGTCGGGGTTTGTGCCACGATCTGGGGCACTGGAGGCAATGGCAATTGCAGTTGCTGTTGCTGTCTAACAGGCTTGGCTGGCCGAGACGGTAGCCTAGTCCTCATAGTCTTCCTCTTTGGTTGAGGACCTTCATTCGGGGAAGACTTTCTTCTGATAGCCAGGCCCCACTTCTGGAGAAGGTTTCTATTCTCCAAGGCGGCCTTATCAACAACTTCTTTGACCAAGTCGGTAGGGAAAAGGTCTTTTCCCCAAATGTTGGAGGAGATTAGTTTCCTTGGCTCGTGCCTCACCGTAGCCGAGGTGAACACGAACTCCCTACAAGCTCTCCTTGCCTTGACGAAGCCATAAAGGTCCTTCGTCACTGTGGCCAGATGAGTCTTGGCCACCACCATGAACATTTCATGGACCTTGGGGTCACTTGCAATCGTCTCGAGAGTAGTCTGAAGAGACATTGAGGCAGCCAGTCTTTCTTTTGTCTCGAACTCTCTTCGCAAAAGAAAGTCAGACAGCTTAGGGAGGTCCTCGCCGAACTGACGTCCGGCAATATCAGCCTCCAACTTTCCAACTGAGAACGTAAGATGGACGTCCTTCCAGTCTTTGTGGTCCATAGGCAGGGCCAGCGACAAGGGTTTACACTCCTCCAGGGAGGGGCAAGGCTTGCCGGCCTCGACTGCTTTTAGTACAGCCGCAAACCCTTTCTGTAAAAAGGGGAAGGCTCTAGCAGGCGAGGACACAAAGGAAGGGAGCTTCTTGCTCCATGCAGCTACCTTTGAGTTAGAGAAGCCCCTCTCTTTCATCGAGGATGAAAGTAGAGCTTGAGCCTTAGCATGGTCCATCACTATGACCTCCTTTGGCTCTGTCTCCTCCTTTGAAGCTGGTTCCTTCCTCAGCCGGACATAACAGTCCGGATATGATGCTTTGCTGGGCCAGAATTCCACCTCCTCCAAGGGAACTGAGCCCAGCTTATCCGAGATGACAATCTTTCCAGTCGTCATCGGCATGTGCTCAGCATACCTCCATGGGTTAGCATCTGAGCACAAGGGAAGGTCTTTCACATTGAGCTTTTTCTGGGGCCCATGTGATTCTGCAAGGCACTGCATCCGCAGTTCCATTGCAGCCGCCTTCTCCTGATTCTCCTTCTGCATTTGTTGGATAATTCCAACAATAGAAGAGAGGGCCTGTCCCAGCTCTACTTGGAGACCGGCCGATGTTGAGGGAATAGGCTCCGGAATCTGAACCAGGAGTAGCCGACACCTCGTCGGCCTCTTCCTCTACAACGTCTGGGGCTTGAACTTCGTCCTGGGCTTCTGCCAGGAGGTCTTCCTCCAGACGCTCGTCCACGTCAGACATCCTGTCATCTAACTGGATGTCTTGCATCGCGACCGCAACTTCAGCATCCACCTGGATCTGAACTTGGGGGATCTCCTCTTGAGGCTGGGGAATCACTGCATCAGCTGATGCCTTAGGGAAAAGATACGCCCTCATCTTCTCACTTGGAAGATAAGGGCCAGAGGTGTTCTTTTGGAAGCCCCTTACCCAGGTACGAAGCTTCTCCCTAGCTATATCCCTTGATTCCGCCGTCCTAGGGGAATCAAAGGCCTCAGAAATCAGGTTAGTGCACACAGTACATACCTGAGGGTCCCAATACCGGAGATCATCCTTGGAGACAGCGCATGCTGCGTGTCTCCTACAAAACTCATGTCCGCAGAGGTTCTTGCTGCGGACGTTGCAGAAAACACTTCCGCACTTCGGAGGGTCCTTCTGTAAAGAGAAGAAATTTCCATGAGTATCAAGTGAACTATGTATCACTGGATATGCATAGTATAGCATAACAATTCAGAAAGGAAAGACACTCACTTGTGTTTCCCTCACAACCCATTGTTGCAGCCTTCCAGATAATAAAATCAAATGGTTAATCTCTTCTAGAGTAACCAATGCAAAGTTTCCAGAGGAAACAGGTGGAGCTCACACCTAAGCAATGATTTTAAAAT
>NC_090737.1:78281704-78311704 GCF_036898095.1 Palaemon carinicauda
ACAATAAACTTTGGTGGTTATTACAATTGCCTATATAGCTATTCAGCTATCTTGGATCACAAGAAAAACAGTAGATCCCGGTTGGTATTCCAATTAGCTTTATAATTTTTCAGTAGACTTTGCACACAGAAAATAGTACACTGGTGTTTATTACTCTGCAAACTCGAACCACATGGAAAAACGCAGATACTCTTGGTAACTACGATCGACTCTCTATTTGCAAAAGGAACAAAATATGTAGCTACTTTCTTAAACCATGTACTGGAAATATATATTGTCTAAGAATGAATAAACTGTTTTAATTTTATGTACACTATTGAACGTTTCCTTTCTTTTTTCTCTTTGGCCTTCGCCATTTGGACGTTTTGTAAACAGACCAGCAATGGTACTGTTGATCTTGTAACTTGATCAAAATCTTTGTCCTTAGATATTTCCTGAATTTTGCAATGTGGCCAATTATGTAGGCTCTTTGCATAATTTCTGAGTATTTTGTAAAATATACTTTTTGGAAAATGACAAACATCTCATACACACGTACACGTACACATACACACACACACACACACACACACACACACACACATATATATATATATATATATATATATATATATATATATATATATATATATATATATATATATATATACATATATACATATATATATATATATATATATATATATATATATATATAGAAGATGATAAGAGCCATTGAGAACACAAGAGTTTAAGATCAATGCAACTGACCCAGCCATTATATTATTATTATTATTATTATTATTATTATTATTATTATTATTATTATTATTATTATTATTATTATTATTATTATTATTATTAGTTGCGAACTAAGTGAATGACTTTAAGATATCTCACCCAAACCGCAGCCCAGTCATTCCACAGCCATACATTTCTGAGCGCGGTGGGTGGGTGGCTTAGCAGCTGATATTCTCGTCGGCGGAGTCAATAACTCCTAAACCGATATATAGATTCAAATGAAATTTTAAGGGATTATATATAAATACACGCACACATACTCACACACACATGTATATATATATATATATATATATATATATATATATATATATATATATATATATATATATATATATATATATATATATATATATATATATAAATTCATTAAAATTTCCTTTGAATCTATATATTGGTATAGGAGTTATTGACTCCGCCCCGAAAATTTCAGCTTCTCCCCCCAATTTCCATGTTCATACCTTCAATAGGCAAGACCTGGCTGTCACATTTGTTCGTAAGTCAGGAATTTTAGCTAAAAAAACAGTGAGGTGGATCAAAATTCTCCTAGAGTTTTACAGATATCCAAATGATTTTCACAGTGTTTGATGGGTGTCGTGGAAGCAATGATATATCAATTTTCGTATTGATACTTACTATAGAAAAGTCAGAGTAGCCATTTTCAGTATCCTCGTGAGGATGATTTTTGACAGCGCCGTAAATTACTCGTAAAATACTTCACATATCAAAATGAAATTATCAGGGATTTATGTTATACAAATTTTTATCGTCATTACCAATTTTCATGTTGATATCCGCCAGAGAAAAGCCATTCATCGTAAAATACTTTACATATCTAAATAAAATTTACACGCATTTATTGGAGGGAGATTTACTTTGTCCATACCAATTTTCAAGTTGATAACTGCCAGAGCAAATGTTTATCTTGGAATGAGTTGAATGGCTATTTTTGGTAGAAGAGCAAATTGTTCATCGAATAATTCAAATATCTAAATGAAAATTTCATGGATTGATGGGAAACATAGTTTCTCTGTTCATGCTAAATTTTGTGGCAATATCTACAATTGAAAAGACCCAACTATCATGTAGCCTTCTTCAATGTGATTTTAAATGTAGCAATATTTCAGTGAACTACATGATAGTGAGCGATATCAACAAGGGACAATGCCTATCGCATAAACAATGTCCGTGCCGAGTTCAGCTGGAGTTAATTTTGTAATTAACTTTTTCTATTGTCCTTTATATCTTTTTCTCTTCAGTGCTACAATCCAACAGTAACTGGGGAAGGGACATATTACCATTAGGAAGGTGATGAAGGCCATATCATTCACAATTCATCTTTAATATATATCTCCACACTATAAAAGTACAGATAATGCGTATAAAGTATGAAACACTATCACAATGTTAGTGTGCACAAAGTAATTGTCACTTATGTACAAAAAATTATAAATTATGTGGAGTTAGGTCTAACACATCCTTCGACTCAGCCGGTTTCGAGCAGTGAGAAGGTTTTCTACACATTGTGAAGAGTGAACTGAAACGCAGGTGCTTGCTTGCTTTTTTGTTTTATAGCCAACACATCTTCTTGGCACGGGCCTTTCCCTACGTCGGCCAGTAGGTAACCTGCAAATTGTAAGGTTGTTAAGGCAGGTGTTGTTGTGAGGGCTTATATAAGGAGTCCTGCTTTGACATTTCCTCTTTATTGGTCATGGACCGCCCGAGGGGCACTTCCGATTTTTCATCGGCTGTGCCCCTGACAACAGACGTCTCAAGATAATGGAAGCTCTTTTCATTCAACAAGAAAGACCTGACCTCAACACCACGCAAGAAGGGACCTTATTGCCAACATGTATAAGGTCCACTACCAACAATAGTCCAGGCAATAACAACAATGAAAGGACTAATATAACAGAAGGTTAAAACGGGGATTATCTCAAGACAGAATCAGAGAAATTGATACCACTAAACACGCTGGCTAGCCAGAGGCCATTACCTTCCAGGATTAATGGTCTCCACCCTCGGGTGGTCCTTGACCAATAAAAATGGAATGTCAAAGCAGGACTCTGTATATAAGACCTCACAACAACACCTGCTACAGGCTGCAAGAGTGCAAGAGCCCGTGCCTGGCCGTAAGGGCAAGGCAATCTTAATCAACAACACCTGCATTTCAGTTCACTCTTAATGAGCAGAAAACCTTCCCACTACTTGAAACCGGTTGAGTCGAAGGATGTGTTATACCTAACTCCACATAATTTATAATTTTTTTGTACATAAGTGATCATTACTTTTTACACACTAACATTGTGATAGTGTTTCATACTTTGTACGTATTATCTGTATTTTTATAGTGTGTTGTGACATATTAAAGATGAATTGTTAACGATATGGTCTTCATCACCTTCCTAATGATAATATCTCCCTTGCCCAGTGTAACATTATTGCTTTAATATTTCTAAATTATTTAAGTTTTTATAGATGTATAAGGTTAAATATACTGTAGAATTATTGTTTTCTTGCTTTAATTGTTTGTCTTTTCACTGGTGGTTATGTTAGTGGTTATAATGGACTAACGGCTGTTTTATATTTTCAAGTGGTGTTGGTTACGTGGCTGCGCTCCTGCGTGAACGGAGTTTTGGAGGGGCTTTTTTTGAGGATGGTTCCTTAGTGTGTTTCTGAGCCTCCAACCTTGTAGGGCACGACATTTGTGATTGGATCTATATTATTCCACGCCTTTGCAGAGCCACATTGTGAAGCTATTGAGCTTGTTTTGGATATCCTTTCTCTGCAGCAAGGACGTCTCATCATCCATTCTGTGCACTGCCCTTGGTTCAGTAAAAGCCAAGGGGACCTCTCTGTCCCAAGGTAATAATATTTATACCTATTTAAGTATCGTGATCACGACCTGTCAGCTGACGTCATTACTGGAGCTTGTGAAAGCCTTTCAATCAAACCAGCCATCGTCCACTAGATAGGGATATTTAGTTTGTATTTGTTAGGATGTTCTCACTTTTCGTTGGCCTTCTCCTTTCTGGACCCTCTCTCCTTTTAGTATGTTTGTGTTGATGACCTTTCTTTAATTGTGTAATTGTTTTCTTTTGCAGGGAGTTTAAGAGTGAGTGTGTATCATTTATTATTGTATTATTGTGGTTCAGGTGTTATTTCTGTCTAAATATCATGTATTAAAATTAAGGAGATTTTTGTGGTATTTTCTTTGTCCCCTTGGATTGACTTTGCACTCGTATTGATGTTTGGATACTATTCCACCTTTAGTGGACTTAGTACGTTATGATGGTGAATACTATTTGATAAGTGTAGTGTTTTGTGTGGTGGTCAAAGCCAGCCATCACGAGTGGCGACCGTGACTGGATATTCCGTTCCTGAGTATTCACCAGTGTTTGTGCAAAGTTAATTCTTGGGGTAATTTTTCAGGCAGTGTATTTTCACCTCCTCGGTGTTGTTTTGTGCAAATTTAGTATTTTGTTTGAATAAGTAATCATGGTTGTTAACGTACTAGAACTCCTTGGAGGAGAGGGATGGCAAGAGAGGTTGGCAGAGTTAAATAGGGAAGACTTGGAAGTTGTAGCAGAACATTTTGAATTGGAATATGATGTGTCCATAAGAAAGGGTGTATTGCTATTGCTCATTTATGATTATGTTAAAACTGTAAAGACAGGTGGGGAACAAGAGGTGAAACCGGATGAAGTAGTGTCTATAGAAATTTTGGATAAGCAGATTGTCCTGAGACAAATGGAATTTGAAATGGAAAAGTTTAAGGCAGGGGAAAGAGAAAAAGAGAGGCAGCATGAGATTGCCATGAGAAACCCAGGTTCTTTTTCCCCCGCCCATTCCCCAAATAGGTTAGTAACTCCTGCTATCAATTTATCGCAGGCTCTCAAATTTGTACCTAAATTTGAAGAAAATAATGTAGCAGAGTTTTTTGTATCGTTTGAGAGGATTGCTGCAAGGTTGGAGTGGCCCCAAGAGTATTGGACCACTCTTATACAAAGTAAATTGGTTGGAAGAGCTCAGAGGGTATATGTAACGCTGGA
This sequence comes from Palaemon carinicauda, assembly GCF_036898095.1. Lineage (NCBI taxonomy): Eukaryota > Metazoa > Arthropoda > Malacostraca > Decapoda > Palaemonidae > Palaemon > Palaemon carinicauda. The sequence continues at coordinate 78,286,537 of NC_090737.1, forward strand.
GGAGGATCTATCAGCAGATTATGAGAGTGTAAAGGCTATTGTCTTGAAGGCCTATGAGTTAGTCCCTGAAGCTTATAGGCAACGCTTCCGGAACTTAGAAAAATGTAGGGAACAAACTTTTGTTGAATTTGCCAGGGCGAAGGAACAGTATGCTAGCGATTGGTTCAAGTCCAAGGAGGTGGGAGATTTTGAGAAATTGAAGGAGTTAATGTTGGTGGAGGAGTTTAAGAGGTGTGTCCCGGATAAGCTGAAGGTCAACCTCGAAGAGTTAAAACTCGAGACTGTTCAGGAGGTAGCCATCGCTAGTGACGAATATTGCTTGTCTCATAAGAGTGAGTTAGGGGGAGTAACGACAAAGGTGAATTCTGGTTGGGTTAAGATGGGTAGGAATAATAATGCTAATCCTAATAATAATGCTAAGGTGTTTAGTAGAAATAATCAGGGAAGTAATAATAATCAGGATAATGCTAATAATAACTTTTCTCCTAACAGAGGCAATAGGCCAAATATATACAATCCAGAGAAATTGAAAACATTGACGTTCTTCTTTTGCAATAAGAAGGGGCATGTAAAGAGCATGTGTTATGCGTTTAGAAAATCCCAAAATGCTAATGTTAGGCCAGTAATGGGCGTGGAAGAGAGAGAGAGAGAACCTACCCCAACAACATCCGCTGATCAATGACTACCTGGTTGTTTTGACAGATATTTGTCCTTCGGTAGTGTCTCCTTCGCCAATTCGTCCGAGAAAAGACGAGTGCGTATTTTGCGTGATACCGGTGCAGCTCAGTCTTTGATACTAAGGGAGGCATTACCTTGTAATTTTGTACCCAAAAGTGGGGAATTTGTGTTATTGGCTGGTTTTCCTGATTCCGTAAAGTCATATGCTATTGAAAATTTTAATTTAATCTGTCCCTCCTTTGCAGGGAATTTGAAATTGGCCATAGTTGATAAATTCCCGGTTAAGGAGGTTGATGTTGTGTTAGGGAATGATGTGGCTATGAAGAATAATAATTGTCCGATATTGATAAACCCTGATAGTGAAGTAGCAGCAGTTACTCGTTCTAGTGCTAGAATTGTTGACGCTGCAGAGTCAACAATTGATGTAGATTTAAGTAGTTTAGATCGTAGTGATAGCCTAGCTGTAGATCTTGGAATGTTAACGGACAAGTTAAATTGGACTACTGAAGAGCTAATCAAAGCCCAGAAAAAGGAGTTTCGGGAACTCCCTATCGAGTCAGGGGAGGTGTCTGATATGACTGGTCCCAAATTTAAGATAATTAATAATATTTTATATAGGTTGAGTAGGCCTATGGGGGTGGATAATGTTGATTATGAAATTGTGAAACAGATAATGGTTCCTTTTGGTTACAGGAAGGAGTTAATGTCATTGGCGCACGAAAGTGGTCTGGCCGGCCATTTTGGAATTCATAAAACTTCTTGCAAATTGTTAGGGAATTATTATTGGCCGAAGTTGAAGGCAGATGTAAAGAAGTTTGTCAATAGTTGTGATGTGTGCCAGAGGGTCGGTAAACCCAATCAGCGGATTCCAAAATCGCCTCTATGTCCTATTCCTGTAGTTTCCGAACCTTTTAAGGAAGTCATTATTGATGTGGTTGGACCATTACCGAAGACGCGTAGTGGTAATGAGTATATTTTGACAATCATGGATAGGATGTCTCGATATCCCGAGGCAATACCACTACGTACAATAAAAAGTGTTAAAATTGTGGATGTACTAATTGACTTTTTTACCAGGTTTGGGATGCCTAAGCTTATTCAATCGGATTGTGGTTCTAATTTTGTTAGCAGGTATTTCAGAGATAAAATGGCAGAGTTAAATATAAAACATGTGACCTCTTCTCCATATCATCCGGAAAGCCAGGGAGCTCTGGAGAGATTTCATCAGACCCTGAAATCCATGGTAAAGAAATATTGTTTGATTAATGGTTCTGAATGGGATAAGGAATTACCTTATTTGTTGTTCGCTTTTCGTTCTGTCCCAAGTCAGTCTTTAGGTTTTTCGCCTTTCAGCCTTGTGTTTGGCCATTGTGTTCGAGGTCCTCTTGATATGGTTCGTGAGTTTTGGGAGGGAGACGTCCCTGAGGTTAATTTATTGGATTATGTGTCTAATCTAGGCGATAAATTAACCAAGGCTTGGAAATTTGCAGGTGAAAACTTATTATGTGGCCAAAAAAGAATAAAGTTTTTCTTTGATAGAAGGTCCAAGGCACGCGACTTTGCGGTAGGCGATAAAGTATTGGTTTTGTTACCCTTCCCAGGGAATCCATTGAAAGCTTCTTTTTCAGGTCCTTGGAAAATTTTGAAAAAAATAAGTGAAGTTAACTATTTAGTGGAGACACCTCAAAGAAGGAAACCTTTTCAACTGTGTCATGTAAATATGTTGAAAGCTTATATGGAACGGGAAAAAGTCATTCCTGTGGCAACTATTGGGAACACGGTAGATTCTGAGAACAATAACCATTTTTCTTTTTCAGAGGGGGAGGGTATTGATGATAATTGTTTTAATGGATGTGAATGGAGGTCAGATAATAGAAAGTCTTTGGAAAAATTTTCGGGAGTAATTTCACATTTAGGTAAGGAAGAACAAAGGTCTTTGAAAAATTTAGTATCTAATTATAAAGAATTATTTTCGGATGTACCGGGTAGGACTTCGGTCCTTGAACATGATGTAGAGGTAGGTAGCGCCACTCCTGTGAAACAATCTCCTTACAGGTTGAATCCCTTCAAAAATGAGGTTGTAGCAAAGGAAGTGGATTATATGCTAAAACATGACCTAATTGAACCTAGTCAAAGTCTTTGGTCATCACCTGTTGTATTGGTCAAGAAATCCGACGGTGATTTCAGGTTATGTTTTGATTACCGTAAGTTGAATGAGTTATCTAAATCTGATTGTTATTCATTACCTCGAATTGAGGATTGTATTGATCGAATGGGGAAGGCCAAATACATTAGCAAATTCGATTTATTGAAAGGTTATTGGCAAGTTCCTCTTTCAAAGCGGGCAAGGGCCCTGTCTGCTTTTGTAACACCACAGGGATTGTTTCAATGTAAAGTTATGCCGTTTGGTATGAAGAACGCGGCTGCTACCTTTCAGAGGTTAATGAATACTTTAGTCCATGGTTTAGAAGGATGTGTTGTGTATATTGATGATATTGTTATTTATAGCGATGATTGGGAAACCCATTTAAAACGTATTAGGGCACTATTTGAGGTGTTGAAAAAGGCAAATTTGGTAATTAATTTAAAGAAAAGCGATTTTGCAAAGGCGAAGGTGGTATATTTGGGTCATGAGGTTGGTAATGGTAAAGTTGCTCCTAAGCAGGCCAATATCGAAAGTATTGAAAATATGGTAGTCCCTAAATGTAGGAGGGATGTCCGAAGATTCCTTGGTTTGAGTGGGTACTACCGAAGGTTTGTTAGGAATTTTTCGGATATAGCCGATCCGTTAACAAATCTCTTGAGAAAGAATGTAGCATTTGTCTGGACGAATGAAACTCAAAGGGCTTTTGATAATTTAAAAAGAGTTTTAATTAATTTCCCTGTCTTGAGAGCTCCTGATTTTGACCTTCCTTTTTCTCTTGCCACGGATGCAAGTGACGTTGGTGTAGGAGCGGTGTTGTTGCAGAATGACGAGCAGGGAGTTTCTCATCCTGTCGCATTCTTTTCAAAAAAATTGTCCTCCGCCCAACGTAGGTATTCAACTGTGGAGAAAGAGACACTTGCGTTAATATTCGCTATTAATCATTTTCAGGTTTATCTCTCCTCCTCAGATACACCTATTAAGGTCTTGACAGACCATAATCCCCTGACCTTCATCAGCAGATACAAAAATAAAAATCAACGATTGATGAGGTGGAGTCTCATGCTGCAAGAATGGAATTTAGAATTTTCCCACATCCCAGGAAAAGATAATATTGTTGCCGATTTTCTCTCTCGCAGCGTTGAATATTAGTTGATTGACAGAGGGCTATGCAGTTATTAAAGGTAGTATCTGTATCGTTCTAATTATGGTGTGTGTGCAGTTGAAGTGGGCACGTAGTGAGTAGAAGTAAATGTATATTTAAGATTTATTAATCATGGTTTGTTTACAGAAGACTATAATGTTCTGGGTATATTATATGGGATCTTTAAGGTTAAAAGGTGAGGGTCATCACTGGTACTTTCTAATGATTGATTAATTAGATGGGTCATGGGTTCACGGGTCTGTAGCACAACAGCTGTTTTTTAGGCGCTACAGGCTGGTGTATGAGTGGTACCCTAGACTGAGTTAAGGTTAATCTACTAAGGTTTAGAGGTGTCAGGTACGATAAGGTTTATAATAAGCTAAGAAAAGAGATAGGCACTAATCTGGTATTCTGTATTTTCAGACAAATAATTACGCTTCATCGAGTTTGTTTGTTTGTTTGCGCAGGGGAGTCTTGTGGTGGTCTTCTCTGTGTCGTTCGGTGTGTGTGTATGTATTGGACACTATGGTGATAAGTGTGATATATAACACTGAAATAGACAGTGGTTTTTGTGATCAACATTTATTGATAGTGAGTGATGTGTATCCCTGAAAATGAACAGTGTATCGAGTGTGGAAAAGGTTATAGCTTTTGGACTATATATACAGAATCCGGTTGTTAGTGCAATGACTCTTAATTAAGTTTATTAACGATATGAGTGATGTGAAATTTTTAGGTTGGGTACCTATTTATCAGATGGTGATGTTTTGGTTTTCTGGTTTTGGAAAGTTTACTTGTGATTAATTTAGGTTTAAGATTTTTTTTTAGTATTGGTTATATATTGCTATCCTTGTGAGCTGCAACCTTGGTACTTGCCCCCTCTTTCCTTTTATTTGTCATGTTTTTGCAGTTTGTTTAATAATTATTTTTGAGTGTTGGTTTAATATTTAATATTTTTGAGTGTTGGTTTAATATTTCATTATGTGATAACCTGTATGTTGTAATTCAAATCACTTTAGAAAAAAAAAATTTTGGGGAATTTTTTTTTTTGGTTGGGTGAGGAGGTGTAACATTATTGCTTTAATATTTCTAAATTATTTAAGTTTTTATAGATGTATAAGGTTAAATATACTGTAGAATTATTGTTTTCTTGCTTTAATTGTTTGTCTTTTCACTGGTGGTTATGTTAGTGGTTATAATGGACTAACGGCTGTTTTATATTTTCAAGTGGTGTTGGTTACGTGGCTGCGCTCCTGCGTGAACGGAGTTTTGGAGGGGCTTTTTTTGAGGATGGTTCCTTAGTGTGTTTCTGAGCCTCCAACCTTGTAGGGCACGACATTTGTGATTGGATCTATATTATTCCACGCCTTTGCAGAGCCACATTGTGAAGCTATTGAGCTTGTTTTGGATATCCTCTCTCTGCAGCAAGGACGTCTCATCATCCATTCTGTGCACTGCCCTTGGTTCAGTAAAAGCCAAGGGGACCTCTCTGTCCCAAGGTAATAATATTTATACCTATTTAAGTATCGTGATCACGACCTGTCAGCTGACGTCATTACTGGAGCTTGTGAAAGCCTTTCAATCAAACCAGCCATCGTCCACTAGATAGGGATATTTAGTTTGTATTTGTTAGGATGTTCTCACTTTTCGTTGGCCTTCTCCTTTCTGGACCCTCTCTCCTTTTAGTATGTTTGTGTTGATGACCTTTCTTTAATTGTGTAATTGTTTTCTTTTGCAGGGAGTTTAAGAGTGAGTGTGTATCATTTATTATTGTATTATTGTGGTTCAGGTGTTATTTCTGTCTAAATATCATGTATTAAAATTAAGGAGATTTTTGTGGTATTTTCTTTGTCCCCTTGGGTTGACTTTGCACTCGTATTGATGTTTGGATACTATTCCACCTTTAGTGGACTTAGTACGTTATGATGGTGAATACTATTTGATAAGTGTAGTGTTTTGTGTGGTGGTCAAAGCCAGCCATCACGAGTGGCGACCGTGACTGGATATTCCGTTCCTGAGTATTCACCAGTGTTTGTGCAAAGTTAATTCTTGGGGTAATTTTTCAGGCAGTGTATTTTCACCTCCTCGGTGTTGTTTTGTGCAAATTTAGTATTTTGTTTGAATAAGTAATCATGGTTGTTAACGTACTAGAACTCCTTGGAGGAGAGGGATGGCAAGAGAGGTTGGCAGAGTTAAATAGGGAAGACTTGGAAGTTGTAGCAGAACATTTTGAATTGGAATATGATGTGTCCATAAGAAAGGGTGTATTGCTATTGCTCATTTATGATTATGTTAAAACTGTAAAGACAGGTGGGGAACAAGAGGTGAAACCGGATGAAGTAGTGTCTATAGAAATTTTGGATAAGCAGATTGTCCTGAGACAAATGGAATTTGAAATGGAAAAGTTTAAGGCAGGGGAAAGAGAAAAAGAGAGGCAGCATGAGATTGCCATGAGAAACCCAGGTTCTTTTTCCCCCGCCCAATCCCCAAATAGGTTAGTAACTCCTGCTATCAATTTATCGCAGGCTCTCAAATTTGTACCTAAATTTGAAGAAAATAATGTAGCAGAGTTTTTTGTATCGTTTGAGAGGATTGCTGCAAGGTTGGAGTGGCCCCAAGAGTATTGGACCACTCTTATACAAAGTAAATTGGTTGGAAGAGCTCAGAGGGTATATGTAACGCTGGAGGAGGATCTATCAGCAGATTATGAGAGTGTAAAGGCTATTGTCTTGAAGGCCTATGAGTTAGTCCCTGAAGCTTATAGGCAACGCTTCCGGAACTTAGAAAAATGTAGGGAACAAACTTTTGTTGAATTTGCCAGGGCGAAGGAACAGTATGCTAGCGATTGGTTCAAGTCCAAGGAGGTGGGAGATTTTGAGAAATTGAAGGAGTTAATGTTGGTGGAGGAGTTTAAGAGGTGTGTCCCGGATAAGCTGAAGGTCAACCTCGAAGAGTTAAAACTCGAGACTGTTCAGGAGGTAGCCATCGCTAGTGACGAATATTGCTTGTCTCATAAGAGTGAGTTAGGGGGAGTAACGACAAAGGTGAATTCTGGTTGGGTTAAGATGGGTAGGAATAATAATGCTAATCCTAATAATAATGCTAAGGTGTTTAGTAGAAATAATCAGGGAAGTAATAATAATCAGGATAATGCTAATAATAACTTTTCTCCTAACAGAGGCAATAGGCCAAATATATACAATCCAGAGAAATTGAAAACATTGACGTTCTTCTTTTGCAATAAGAAGGGGCATGTAAAGAGCATGTGTTATGCGTTTAGAAAATCCCAAAATGCTAATGTTAGGCCAGTAATGGGCGTGGAAGAGAGAGAGAGAGAACCTACCCCAACAACATCCGCTGATCAATGACTACCTGGTTGTTTTGACAGATATTTGTCCTTCGGTAGTGTCTCCTTCGCCAATTCGTCCGAGAAAAGACGAGTGCGTATTTTGCGTGATACCGGTGCAGCTCAGTCTTTGATACTAAGGGAGGCATTACCTTGTAATTTTGTACCCAAAAGTGGGGAATTTGTGTTATTGGCTGGTTTTCCTGATTCCGTAAAGTCATATGCTATTGAAAATTTTAATTTAATCTGTCCCTCCTTTGCAGGGAATTTGAAATTGGCCATAGTTGATAAATTCCCGGTTAAGGAGGTTGATGTTGTGTTAGGGAATGATGTGGCTATGAAGAATAATAATTGTCCGATATTGATAAACCCTGATAGTGAAGTAGCAGCAGTTACTCGTTCTAGTGCTAGAATTGTTGACGCTGCAGAGTCAACAATTGATGTAGATTTAAGTAGTTTAGATCGTAGTGATAGCCTAGCTGTAGATCTTGGAATGTTAACGGACAAGTTAAATTGGACTACTGAAGAGCTAATCAAAGCCCAGAAAAAGGAGTTTCGGGAACTCCCTATCGAGTCAGGGGAGGTGTCTGATATGACTGGTCCCAAATTTAAGATAATTAATAATATTTTATATAGGTTGAGTAGGCCTATGGGGGTGGATAATGTTGATTATGAAATTGTGAAACAGATAATGGTTCCTTTTGGTTACAGGAAGGAGTTAATGTCATTGGCGCACGAAAGTGGTCTGGCCGGCCATTTTGGAATTCATAAAACTTCTTGCAAATTGTTAGGGAATTATTATTGGCCGAAGTTGAAGGCAGATGTAAAGAAGTTTGTCAATAGTTGTGATGTGTGCCAGAGGGTCGGTAAACCCAATCAGCGGATTCCAAAATCGCCTCTATGTCCTATTCCTGTAGTTTCCGAACCTTTTAAGGAAGTCATTATTGATGTGGTTGGACCATTACCGAAGACGCGTAGTGGTAATGAGTATATTTTGACAATCATGGATAGGATGTCTCGATATCCCGAGGCAATACCACTACGTACAATAAAAAGTGTTAAAATTGTGGATGTACTAATTGACTTTTTTACCAGGTTTGGGATGCCTAAGCTTATTCAATCGGATTGTGGTTCTAATTTTGTTAGCAGGTATTTCAGAGATAAAATGGCAGAGTTAAATATAAAACATGTGACCTCTTCTCCATATCATCCGGAAAGCCAGGGAGCTCTGGAGAGATTTCATCAGACCCTGAAATCCATGGTAAAGAAATATTGTTTGATTAATGGTTCTGAATGGGATAAGGAATTACCTTATTTGTTGTTCGCTTTTCGTTCTGTCCCAAGTCAGTCTTTAGGTTTTTCGCCTTTCAGCCTTGTGTTTGGCCATTGTGTTCGAGGTCCTCTTGATATGGTTCGTGAGTTTTGGGAGGGAGACGTCCCTGAGGTTAATTTATTGGATTATGTGTCTAATCTAGGCGATAAATTAACCAAGGCTTGGAAATTTGCAGGTGAAAACTTATTATGTGGCCAAAAAAGAATAAAGTTTTTCTTTGATAGAAGGTCCAAGGCACGCGACTTTGCGGTAGGCGATAAAGTATTGGTTTTGTTACCCTTCCCAGGGAATCCATTGAAAGCTTCTTTTTCAGGTCCTTGGAAAATTTTGAAAAAAATAAGTGAAGTTAACTATTTAGTGGAGACACCTCAAAGAAGGAAACCTTTTCAACTGTGTCATGTAAATATGTTGAAAGCTTATATGGAACGGGAAAAAGTCATTCCTGTGGCAACTATTGGGAACACGGTAGATTCTGAGAACAATAACCATTTTTCTTTTTCAGAGGGGGAGGGTATTGATGATAATTGTTTTAATGGATGTGAATGGAGGTCAGATAATAGAAAGTCTTTGGAAAAATTTTCGGGAGTAATTTCACATTTAGGTAAGGAAGAACAAAGGTCTTTGAAAAATTTAGTATCTAATTATAAAGAATTATTTTCGGATGTACCGGGTAGTTCTTCGGTCCTTGAACATGATGTAGAGGTAGGTAGCGCCACTCCTGTGAAACAATCTCCTTACAGGTTGAATCCCTTCAAAAATGAGGTTGTAGCAAAGGAAGTGGATTATATGCTAAAACATGACCTAATTGAACCTAGTCAAAGTCTTTGGTCATCACCTGTTGTATTGGTCAAGAAATCCGACGGTGATTTCAGGTTATGTTTTGATTACCGTAAGTTGAATGAGTTATCTAAATCTGATTGTTATTCATTACCTCGAATTGAGGATTGTATTGATCGAATGGGGAAGGCCAAATACATTAGCAAATTCGATTTATTGAAAGGTTATTGGCAAGTTCCTCTTTCAAAGCGGGCAAGGGCCCTGTCTGCTTTTGTAACACCACAGGGATTGTTTCAATGTAAAGTTATGCCGTTTGGTATGAAGAACGCGGCTGCTACCTTTCAGAGGTTAATGAATACTTTAGTCCATGGTTTAGAAGGATGTGTTGTGTATATTGATGATATTGTTATTTATAGCGATGATTGGGAAACCCATTTAAAACGTATTAGGGCACTATTTGAGGTGTTGAAAAAGGCAAATTTGGTAATTAATTTAAAGAAAAGCGATTTTGCAAAGGCGAAGGTGGTATATTTGGGTCATGAGGTTGGTAATGGTAAAGTTGCTCCTAAGCAGGCCAATATCGAAAGTATTGAAAATATGGTAGTCCCTAAATGTAGGAGGGATGTCCGAAGATTCCTTGGTTTGAGTGGGTACTACCGAAGGTTTGTTAGGAATTTTTCGGATATAGCCGATCCGTTAACAAATCTCTTGAGAAAGAATGTAGCATTTGTCTGGACGAATGAAACTCAAAGGGCTTTTGATAATTTAAAAAGAGTTTTAATTAATTTCCCTGTCTTGAGAGCTCCTGATTTTGACCTTCCTTTTTCTCTTGCCACGGATGCAAGTGACGTTGGTGTAGGAGCGGTGTTGTTGCAGAATGACGAGCAGGGAGTTTCTCATCCTGTCGCATTCTTTTCAAAAAAATTGTCCTCCGCCCAACGTAGGTATTCAACTGTGGAGAAAGAGACACTTGCGTTAATATTCGCTATTAATCATTTTCAGGTTTATCTCTCCTCCTCAGATACACCTATTAAGGTCTTGACAGACCATAATCCCCTGACCTTCATCAGCAGATACAAAAATAAAAATCAACGATTGATGAGGTGGAGTCTCATGCTGCAAGAATGGAATTTAGAATTTTCCCACATCCCAGGAAAAGATAATATTGTTGCCGATTTTCTCTCTCGCAGCGTTGAATATTAGTTGATTGACAGAGGGCTATGCAGTTATTAAAGGTAGTATCTGTATCGTTCTAATTATGGTGTGTGTGCAGTTGAAGTGGGCACGTAGTGAGTAGAAGTAAATGTATATTTAAGATTTATTAATCATGGTTTGTTTACAGAAGACTATAATGTTCTGGGTATATTATATGGGATCTTTAAGGTTAAAAGGTGAGGGTCATCACTGGTACTTTCTAATGATTGATTAATTAGATGGGTCATGGGTTCACGGGTCTGTAGCACAACAGCTGTTTTTTAGGCGCTACAGGCTGGTGTATGAGTGGTACCCTAGACTGAGTTAAGGTTAATCTACTAAGGTTTAGAGGTGTCAGGTACGATAAGGTTTATAATAAGCTAAGAAAAGAGATAGGCACTAATCTGGTATTCTGTATTTTCAGACAAATAATTACGCTTCATCGAGTTTGTTTGTTTGTTTGCGCAGGGGAGTCTTGTGGTGGTCTTCTCTGTGTCGTTCGGTGTGTGTGTATGTATTGGACACTATGGTGATAAGTGTGATATATAACACTGAAATAGACAGTGGTTTTTGTGATCAACATTTATTGATAGTGAGTGATGTGTATCCCTGAAAATGAACAGTGTATCGAGTGTGGAAAAGGTTATAGCTTTTGGACTATATATACAGAATCCGGTTGTTAGTGCAATGACTCTTAATTAAGTTTATTAACGATATGAGTGATGTGAAATTTTTAGGTTGGGTACCTATTTATCAGATTGTGATGTTTTGGTTTTCTGGTTTTGGAAAGTTTACTTGTGATTAATTTAGGTTTAAGATTTTTTTTTAGTATTGGTTATATATTGCTATCCTTGTGAGCTGCAACCTTGGTACTTGCCCCCTCTTTCCTTTTATTTGTCATGTTTTTGCAGTTTGTTTAATAATTATTTTTGAGTGTTGGTTTAATATTTAATATTTTTGAGTGTTGGTTTAATATTTCATTATGTGATAACCTGTATGTTGTAATTCAAATCACTTTAGAAAAAAAAAATTTTGGGGAATTTTTTTTTTTGGTTGGGTGAGGAGGTGTAACATTATTGCTTTAATATTTCTAAATTATTTAAGTTTTTATAGATGTATAAGGTTAAATATACTGTAGAATTATTGTTTTCTTGCTTTAATTGTTTGTCTTTTCACTGGTGGTTATGTTAGTGGTTATAATGGACTAACGGCTGTTTTATATTTTCAAGTGGTGTTGGTTACGTGGCTGCGCTCCTGCGTGAACGGAGTTTTGGAGGGGCTTTTTTTGAGGATGGTTCCTTAGTGTGTTTCTGAGCCTCCAACCTTGTAGGGCACGACATTTGTGATTGGATCTATATTATTCCACGCCTTTGCAGAGCCACATTGTGAAGCTATTGAGCTTGTTTTGGATATCCTCTCTCTGCAGCAAGGACGTCTCATCATCCATTCTGTGCACTGCCCTTGGTTCAGTAAAAGCCAAGGGGACCTCTCTGTCCCAAGGTAATAATATTTATACCTATTTAAGTATCGTGATCACGACCTGTCAGCTGACGTCATTACTGGAGCTTGTGAAAGCCTTTCAATCAAACCAGCCATCGTCCACTAGATAGGGATATTTAGTTTGTATTTGTTAGGATGTTCTCACTTTTCGTTGGCCTTCTCCTTTCTGGACCCTCTCTCCTTTTAGTATGTTTGTGTTGATGACCTTTCTTTAATTGTGTAATTGTTTTCTTTTGCAGGGAGTTTAAGAGTGAGTGTGTATCATTTATTATTGTATTATTGTGGTTCAGGTGTTATTTCTGTCTAAATATCATGTATTAAAATTAAGGAGATTTTTGTGGTATTTTCTTTGTCCCCTTGGGTTGACTTTGCACTCGTATTGATGTTTGGATACTATTCCACCTTTAGTGGACTTAGTACGTTATGATGGTGAATACTATTTGATAAGTGTAGTGTTTTGTGTGGTGGTCAAAGCCAGCCATCACGAGTGGCGACCGTGACTGGATATTCCGTTCCTGAGTATTCACCAGTGTTTGTGCAAAGTTAATTCTTGGGGTAATTTTTCAGGCAGTGTATTTTCACCTCCTCGGTGTTGTTTTGTGCAAATTTAGTATTTTGTTTGAATAAGTAATCATGGTTGTTAACGTACTAGAACTCCTTGGAGGAGAGGGATGGCAAGAGAGGTTGGCAGAGTTAAATAGGGAAGACTTGGAAGTTGTAGCAGAACATTTTGAATTGGAATATGATGTGTCCATAAGAAAGGGTGTATTGCTATTGCTCATTTATGATTATGTTAAAACTGTAAAGACAGGTGGGGAACAAGAGGTGAAACCGGATGAAGTAGTGTCTATAGAAATTTTGGATAAGCAGATTGTCCTGAGACAAATGGAATTTGAAATGGAAAAGTTTAAGGCAGGGGAAAGAGAAAAAGAGAGGCAGCATGAGATTGCCATGAGAAACCCAGGTTCTTTTTCCCCCGCCCAATCCCCAAATAGGTTAGTAACTCCTGCTATCAATTTATCGCAGGCTCTCAAATTTGTACCTAAATTTGAAGAAAATAATGTAGCAGAGTTTTTTGTATCGTTTGAGAGGATTGCTGCAAGGTTGGAGTGGCCCCAAGAGTATTGGACCACTCTTATACAAAGTAAATTGGTTGGAAGAGCTCAGAGGGTATATGTAACGCTGGAGGAGGATCTATCAGCAGATTATGAGAGTGTAAAGGCTATTGTCTTGAAGGCCTATGAGTTAGTCCCTGAAGCTTATAGGCAACGCTTCCGGAACTTAGAAAAATGTAGGGAACAAACTTTTGTTGAATTTGCCAGGGCGAAGGAACAGTATGCTAGCGATTGGTTCAAGTCCAAGGAGGTGGGAGATTTTGAGAAATTGAAGGAGTTAATGTTGGTGGAGGAGTTTAAGAGGTGTGTCCCGGATAAGCTGAAGGTCAACCTCGAAGAGTTAAAACTCGAGACTGTTCAGGAGGTAGCCATCGCTAGTGACGAATATTGCTTGTCTCATAAGAGTGAGTTAGGGGGAGTAACGACAAAGGTGAATTCTGGTTGGGTTAAGATGGGTAGGAATAATAATGCTAATCCTAATAATAATGCTAAGGTGTTTAGTAGAAATAATCAGGGAAGTAATAATAATCAGGATAATGCTAATAATAACTTTTCTCCTAACAGAGGCAATAGGCCAAATATATACAATCCAGAGAAATTGAAAACATTGACGTTCTTCTTTTGCAATAAGAAGGGGCATGTAAAGAGCATGTGTTATGCGTTTAGAAAATCCCAAAATGCTAATGTTAGGCCAGTAATGGGCGTGGAAGAGAGAGAGAGAGAACCTACCCCAACAACATCCGCTGATCAATGACTACCTGGTTGTTTTGACAGATATTTGTCCTTCGGTAGTGTCTCCTTCGCCAATTCGTCCGAGAAAAGACGAGTGCGTATTTTGCGTGATACCGGTGCAGCTCAGTCTTTGATACTAAGGGAGGCATTACCTTGTAATTTTGTACCCAAAAGTGGGGAATTTGTGTTATTGGCTGGTTTTCCTGATTCCGTAAAGTCATATGCTATTGAAAATTTTAATTTAATCTGTCCCTCCTTTGCAGGGAATTTGAAATTGGCCATAGTTGATAAATTCCCGGTTAAGGAGGTTGATGTTGTGTTAGGGAATGATGTGGCTATGAAGAATAATAATTGTCCGATATTGATAAACCCTGATAGTGAAGTAGCAGCAGTTACTCGTTCTAGTGCTAGAATTGTTGACGCTGCAGAGTCAACAATTGATGTAGATTTAAGTAGTTTAGATCGTAGTGATAGCCTAGCTGTAGATCTTGGAATGTTAACGGACAAGTTAAATTGGACTACTGAAGAGCTAATCAAAGCCCAGAAAAAGGAGTTTCGGGAACTCCCTATCGAGTCAGGGGAGGTGTCTGATATGACTGGTCCCAAATTTAAGATAATTAATAATATTTTATATAGGTTGAGTAGGCCTATGGGGGTGGATAATGTTGATTATGAAATTGTGAAACAGATAATGGTTCCTTTTGGTTACAGGAAGGAGTTAATGTCATTGGCGCACGAAAGTGGTCTGGCCGGCCATTTTGGAATTCATAAAACTTCTTGCAAATTGTTAGGGAATTATTATTGGCCGAAGTTGAAGGCAGATGTAAAGAAGTTTGTCAATAGTTGTGATGTGTGCCAGAGGGTCGGTAAACCCAATCAGCGGATTCCAAAATCGCCTCTATGTCCTATTCCTGTAGTTTCCGAACCTTTTAAGGAAGTCATTATTGATGTGGTTGGACCATTACCGAAGACGCGTAGTGGTAATGAGTATATTTTGACAATCATGGATAGGATGTCTCGATATCCCGAGGCAATACCACTACGTACAATAAAAAGTGTTAAAATTGTGGATGTACTAATTGACTTTTTTACCAGGTTTGGGATGCCTAAGCTTATTCAATCGGATTGTGGTTCTAATTTTGTTAGCAGGTATTTCAGAGATAAAATGGCAGAGTTAAATATAAAACATGTGACCTCTTCTCCATATCATCCGGAAAGCCAGGGAGCTCTGGAGAGATTTCATCAGACCCTGAAATCCATGGTAAAGAAATATTGTTTGATTAATGGTTCTGAATGGGATAAGGAATTACCTTATTTGTTGTTCGCTTTTCGTTCTGTCCCAAGTCAGTCTTTAGGTTTTTCGCCTTTCAGCCTTGTGTTTGGCCATTGTGTTCGAGGTCCTCTTGATATGGTTCGTGAGTTTTGGGAGGGAGACGTCCCTGAGGTTAATTTATTGGATTATGTGTCTAATCTAGGCGATAAATTAACCAAGGCTTGGAAATTTGCAGGTGAAAACTTATTATGTGGCCAAAAAAGAATAAAGTTTTTCTTTGATAGAAGGTCCAAGGCACGCGACTTTGCGGTAGGCGATAAAGTATTGGTTTTGTTACCCTTCCCAGGGAATCCATTGAAAGCTTCTTTTTCAGGTCCTTGGAAAATTTTGAAAAAAATAAGTGAAGTTAACTATTTAGTGGAGACACCTCAAAGAAGGAAACCTTTTCAACTGTGTCATGTAAATATGTTGAAAGCTTATATGGAACGGGAAAAAGTCATTCCTGTGGCAACTATTGGGAACACGGTAGATTCTGAGAACAATAACCATTTTTCTTTTTCAGAGGGGGAGGGTATTGATGATAATTGTTTTAATGGATGTGAATGGAGGTCAGATAATAGAAAGTCTTTGGAAAAATTTTCGGGAGTAATTTCACATTTAGGTAAGGAAGAACAAAGGTCTTTGAAAAATTTAGTATCTAATTATAAAGAATTATTTTCGGATGTACCGGGTAGTTCTTCGGTCCTTGAACATGATGTAGAGGTAGGTAGCGCCACTCCTGTGAAACAATCTCCTTACAGGTTGAATCCCTTCAAAAATGAGGTTGTAGCAAAGGAAGTGGATTATATGCTAAAACATGACCTAATTGAACCTAGTCAAAGTCTTTGGTCATCACCTGTTGTATTGGTCAAGAAATCCGACGGTGATTTCAGGTTATGTTTTGATTACCGTAAGTTGAATGAGTTATCTAAATCTGATTGTTATTCATTACCTCGAATTGAGGATTGTATTGATCGAATGGGGAAGGCCAAATACATTAGCAAATTCGATTTATTGAAAGGTTATTGGCAAGTTCCTCTTTCAAAGCGGGCAAGGGCCCTGTCTGCTTTTGTAACACCACAGGGATTGTTTCAATGTAAAGTTATGCCGTTTGGTATGAAGAACGCGGCTGCTACCTTTCAGAGGTTAATGAATACTTTAGTCCATGGTTTAGAAGGATGTGTTGTGTATATTGATGATATTGTTATTTATAGCGATGATTGGGAAACCCATTTAAAACGTATTAGGGCACTATTTGAGGTGTTGAAAAAGGCAAATTTGGTAATTAATTTAAAGAAAAGCGATTTTGCAAAGGCGAAGGTGGTATATTTGGGTCATGAGGTTGGTAATGGTAAAGTTGCTCCTAAGCAGGCCAATATCGAAAGTATTGAAAATATGGTAGTCCCTAAATGTAGGAGGGATGTCCGAAGATTCCTTGGTTTGAGTGGGTACTACCGAAGGTTTGTTAGGAATTTTTCGGATATAGCCGATCCGTTAACAAATCTCTTGAGAAAGAATGTAGCATTTGTCTGGACGAATGAAACTCAAAGGGCTTTTGATAATTTAAAAAGAGTTTTAATTAATTTCCCTGTCTTGAGAGCTCCTGATTTTGACCTTCCTTTTTCTCTTGCCACGGATGCAAGTGACGTTGGTGTAGGAGCGGTGTTGTTGCAGAATGACGAGCAGGGAGTTTCTCATCCTGTCGCATTCTTTTCAAAAAAATTGTCCTCCGCCCAACGTAGGTATTCAACTGTGGAGAAAGAGACACTTGCGTTAATATTCGCTATTAATCATTTTCAGGTTTATCTCTCCTCCT
Organism: Palaemon carinicauda; assembly: GCF_036898095.1. Classification (NCBI taxonomy): domain Eukaryota; kingdom Metazoa; phylum Arthropoda; class Malacostraca; order Decapoda; family Palaemonidae; genus Palaemon; species Palaemon carinicauda. Next base: position 78,303,627 of record NC_090737.1, read on the forward strand.
CAGATACACCTATTAAGGTCTTGACAGACCATAATCCCCTGACCTTCATCAGCAGATACAAAAATAAAAATCAACGATTGATGAGGTGGAGTCTCATGCTGCAAGAATGGAATTTAGAATTTTCCCACATCCCAGGAAAAGATAATATTGTTGCCGATTTTCTCTCTCGCAGCGTTGAATATTAGTTGATTGACAGAGGGCTATGCAGTTATTAAAGGTAGTATCTGTATCGTTCTAATTATGGTGTGTGTGCAGTTGAAGTGGGCACGTAGTGAGTAGAAGTAAATGTATATTTAAGATTTATTAATCATGGTTTGTTTACAGAAGACTATAATGTTCTGGGTATATTATATGGGATCTTTAAGGTTAAAAGGTGAGGGTCATCACTGGTACTTTCTAATGATTGATTAATTAGATGGGTCATGGGTTCACGGGTCTGTAGCACAACAGCTGTTTTTTAGGCGCTACAGGCTGGTGTATGAGTGGTACCCTAGACTGAGTTAAGGTTAATCTACTAAGGTTTAGAGGTGTCAGGTACGATAAGGTTTATAATAAGCTAAGAAAAGAGATAGGCACTAATCTGGTATTCTGTATTTTCAGACAAATAATTACGCTTCATCGAGTTTGTTTGTTTGTTTGCGCAGGGGAGTCTTGTGGTGGTCTTCTCTGTGTCGTTCGGTGTGTGTGTATGTATTGGACACTATGGTGATAAGTGTGATATATAACACTGAAATAGACAGTGGTTTTTGTGATCAACATTTATTGATAGTGAGTGATGTGTATCCCTGAAAATGAACAGTGTATCGAGTGTGGAAAAGGTTATAGCTTTTGGACTATATATACAGAATCCGGTTGTTAGTGCAATGACTCTTAATTAAGTTTATTAACGATATGAGTGATGTGAAATTTTTAGGTTGGGTACCTATTTATCAGATTGTGATGTTTTGGTTTTCTGGTTTTGGAAAGTTTACTTGTGATTAATTTAGGTTTAAGATTTTTTTTTAGTATTGGTTATATATTGCTATCCTTGTGAGCTGCAACCTTGGTACTTGCCCCCTCTTTCCTTTTATTTGTCATGTTTTTGCAGTTTGTTTAATAATTATTTTTGAGTGTTGGTTTAATATTTAATATTTTTGAGTGTTGGTTTAATATTTCATTATGTGATAACCTGTATGTTGTAATTCAAATCACTTTAGAAAAAAAAAATTTTGGGGAATTTTTTTTTTTGGTTGGGTGAGGAGGTGTAACATTATTGCTTTAATATTTCTAAATTATTTAAGTTTTTATAGATGTATAAGGTTAAATATACTGTAGAATTATTGTTTTCTTGCTTTAATTGTTTGTCTTTTCACTGGTGGTTATGTTAGTGGTTATAATGGACTAACGGCTGTTTTATATTTTCAAGTGGTGTTGGTTACGTGGCTGCGCTCCTGCGTGAACGGAGTTTTGGAGGGGCTTTTTTTGAGGATGGTTCCTTAGTGTGTTTCTGAGCCTCCAACCTTGTAGGGCACGACATTTGTGATTGGATCTATATTATTCCACGCCTTTGCAGAGCCACATTGTGAAGCTATTGAGCTTGTTTTGGATATCCTTTCTCTGCAGCAAGGACGTCTCATCATCCATTCTGTGCACTGCCCTTGGTTCAGTAAAAGCCAAGGGGACCTCTCTGTCCCAAGGTAATAATATTTATACCTATTTAAGTATCGTGATCACGACCTGTCAGCTGACGTCATTACTGGAGCTTGTGAAAGCCTTTCAATCAAACCAGCCATCGTCCACTAGATAGGGATATTTAGTTTGTATTTGTTAGGATGTTCTCACTTTTCGTTGGCCTTCTCCTTTCTGGACCCTCTCTCCTTTTAGTATGTTTGTGTTGATGACCTTTCTTTAATTGTGTAATTGTTTTCTTTTGCAGGGAGTTTAAGAGTGAGTGTGTATCATTTATTATTGTATTATTGTGGTTCAGGTGTTATTTCTGTCTAAATATCATGTATTAAAATTAAGGAGATTTTTGTGGTATTTTCTTTGTCCCCTTGGGTTGACTTTGCACTCGTATTGATGTTTGGATACTATTCCACCTTTAGTGGACTTAGTACGTTATGATGGTGAATACTATTTGATAAGTGTAGTGTTTTGTGTGGTGGTCAAAGCCAGCCATCACGAGTGGCGACCGTGACTGGATATTCCGTTCCTGAGTATTCACCAGTGTTTGTGCAAAGTTAATTCTTGGGGTAATTTTTCAGGCAGTGTATTTTCACCTCCTCGGTGTTGTTTTGTGCAAATTTAGTATTTTGTTTGAATAAGTAATCATGGTTGTTAACGTACTAGAACTCCTTGGAGGAGAGGGATGGCAAGAGAGGTTGGCAGAGTTAAATAGGGAAGACTTGGAAGTTGTAGCAGAACATTTTGAATTGGAATATGATGTGTCCATAAGAAAGGGTGTATTGCTATTGCTCATTTATGATTATGTTAAAACTGTAAAGACAGGTGGGGAACAAGAGGTGAAACCGGATGAAGTAGTGTCTATAGAAATTTTGGATAAGCAGATTGTCCTGAGACAAATGGAATTTGAAATGGAAAAGTTTAAGGCAGGGGAAAGAGAAAAAGAGAGGCAGCATGAGATTGCCATGAGAAACCCAGGTTCTTTTTCCCCCGCCCATTCCCCAAATAGGTTAGTAACTCCTGCTATCAATTTATCGCAGGCTCTCAAATTTGTACCTAAATTTGAAGAAAATAATGTAGCAGAGTTTTTTGTATCGTTTGAGAGGATTGCTGCAAGGTTGGAGTGGCCCCAAGAGTATTGGACCACTCTTATACAAAGTAAATTGGTTGGAAGAGCTCAGAGGGTATATGTAACGCTGGAGGAGGATCTATCAGCAGATTATGAGAGTGTAAAGGCTATTGTCTTGAAGGCCTATGAGTTAGTCCCTGAAGCTTATAGGCAACGCTTCCGGAACTTAGAAAAATGTAGGGAACAAACTTTTGTTGAATTTGCCAGGGCGAAGGAACAGTATGCTAGCGATTGGTTCAAGTCCAAGGAGGTGGGAGATTTTGAGAAATTGAAGGAGTTAATGTTGGTGGAGGAGTTTAAGAGGTGTGTCCCGGATAAGCTGAAGGTCAACCTCGAAGAGTTAAAACTCGAGACTGTTCAGGAGGTAGCCATCGCTAGTGACGAATATTGCTTGTCTCATAAGAGTGAGTTAGGGGGAGTAACGACAAAGGTGAATTCTGGTTGGGTTAAGATGGGTAGGAATAATAATGCTAATCCTAATAATAATGCTAAGGTGTTTAGTAGAAATAATCAGGGAAGTAATAATAATCAGGATAATGCTAATAATAACTTTTCTCCTAACAGAGGCAATAGGCCAAATATATACAATCCAGAGAAATTGAAAACATTGACGTTCTTCTTTTGCAATAAGAAGGGGCATGTAAAGAGCATGTGTTATGCGTTTAGAAAATCCCAAAATGCTAATGTTAGGCCAGTAATGGGCGTGGAAGAGAGAGAGAGAGAACCTACCCCAACAACATCCGCTGATCAATGACTACCTGGTTGTTTTGACAGATATTTGTCCTTCGGTAGTGTCTCCTTCGCCAATTCGTCCGAGAAAAGACGAGTGCGTATTTTGCGTGATACCGGTGCAGCTCAGTCTTTGATACTAAGGGAGGCATTACCTTGTAATTTTGTACCCAAAAGTGGGGAATTTGTGTTATTGGCTGGTTTTCCTGATTCCGTAAAGTCATATGCTATTGAAAATTTTAATTTAATCTGTCCCTCCTTTGCAGGGAATTTGAAATTGGCCATAGTTGATAAATTCCCGGTTAAGGAGGTTGATGTTGTGTTAGGGAATGATGTGGCTATGAAGAATAATAATTGTCCGATATTGATAAACCCTGATAGTGAAGTAGCAGCAGTTACTCGTTCTAGTGCTAGAATTGTTGACGCTGCAGAGTCAACAATTGATGTAGATTTAAGTAGTTTAGATCGTAGTGATAGCCTAGCTGTAGATCTTGGAATGTTAACGGACAAGTTAAATTGGACTACTGAAGAGCTAATCAAAGCCCAGAAAAAGGAGTTTCGGGAACTCCCTATCGAGTCAGGGGAGGTGTCTGATATGACTGGTCCCAAATTTAAGATAATTAATAATATTTTATATAGGTTGAGTAGGCCTATGGGGGTGGATAATGTTGATTATGAAATTGTGAAACAGATAATGGTTCCTTTTGGTTACAGGAAGGAGTTAATGTCATTGGCGCACGAAAGTGGTCTGGCCGGCCATTTTGGAATTCATAAAACTTCTTGCAAATTGTTAGGGAATTATTATTGGCCGAAGTTGAAGGCAGATGTAAAGAAGTTTGTCAATAGTTGTGATGTGTGCCAGAGGGTCGGTAAACCCAATCAGCGGATTCCAAAATCGCCTCTATGTCCTATTCCTGTAGTTTCCGAACCTTTTAAGGAAGTCATTATTGATGTGGTTGGACCATTACCGAAGACGCGTAGTGGTAATGAGTATATTTTGACAATCATGGATAGGATGTCTCGATATCCCGAGGCAATACCACTACGTACAATAAAAAGTGTTAAAATTGTAGATGTACTAATTGACTTTTTTACCAGGTTTGGGATGCCTAAGCTTATTCAATCGGATTGTGGTTCTAATTTTGTTAGCAGGTATTTCAGAGATAAAATGGCAGAGTTAAATATAAAACATGTGACCTCTTCTCCATATCATCCGGAAAGCCAGGGAGCTCTGGAGAGATTTCATCAGACCCTGAAATCCATGGTAAAGAAATATTGTTTGATTAATGGTTCTGAATGGGATAAGGAATTACCTTATTTGTTGTTCGCTTTTCGTTCTGTCCCAAGTCAGTCTTTAGGTTTTTCGCCTTTCAGCCTTGTGTTTGGCCATTGTGTTCGAGGTCCTCTTGATATGGTTCGTGAGTTTTGGGAGGGAGACGTCCCTGAGGTTAATTTATTGGATTATGTGTCTAATCTAGGCGATAAATTAACCAAGGCTTGGAAATTTGCAGGTGAAAACTTATTATGTGGCCAAAAAAGAATAAAGTTTTTCTTTGATAGAAGGTCCAAGGCACGCGACTTTGCGGTAGGCGATAAAGTATTGGTTTTGTTACCCTTCCCAGGGAATCCATTGAAAGCTTCTTTTTCAGGTCCTTGGAAAATTTTGAAAAAAATAAGTGAAGTTAACTATTTAGTGGAGACACCTCAAAGAAGGAAACCTTTTCAACTGTGTCATGTAAATATGTTGAAAGCTTATATGGAACGGGAAAAAGTCATTCCTGTGGCAACTATTGGGAACACGGTAGATTCTGAGAACAATAACCATTTTTCTTTTTCAGAGGGGGAGGGTATTGATGATAATTGTTTTAATGGATGTGAATGGAGGTCAGATAATAGAAAGTCTTTGGAAAAATTTTCGGGAGTAATTTCACATTTAGGTAAGGAAGAACAAAGGTCTTTGAAAAATTTAGTATCTAATTATAAAGAATTATTTTCGGATGTACCGGGTAGGACTTCGGTCCTTGAACATGATGTAGAGGTAGGTAGCGCCACTCCTGTGAAACAATCTCCTTACAGGTTGAATCCCTTCAAAAATGAGGTTGTAGCAAAGGAAGTGGATTATATGCTAAAACATGACCTAATTGAACCTAGTCAAAGTCTTTGGTCATCACCTGTTGTATTGGTCAAGAAATCCGACGGTGATTTCAGGTTATGTTTTGATTACCGTAAGTTGAATGAGTTATCTAAATCTGATTGTTATTCATTACCTCGAATTGAGGATTGTATTGATCGAATGGGGAAGGCCAAATACATTAGCAAATTCGATTTATTGAAAGGTTATTGGCAAGTTCCTCTTTCAAAGCGGGCAAGGGCCCTGTCTGCTTTTGTAACACCACAGGGATTGTTTCAATGTAAAGTTATGCCGTTTGGTATGAAGAACGCGGCTGCTACCTTTCAGAGGTTAATGAATACTTTAGTCCATGGTTTAGAAGGATGTGTTGTGTATATTGATGATATTGTTATTTATAGCGATGATTGGGAAACCCATTTAAAACGTATTAGGGCACTATTTGAGGTGTTGAAAAAGGCAAATTTGGTAATTAATTTAAAGAAAAGCGATTTTGCAAAGGCGAAGGTGGTATATTTGGGTCATGAGGTTGGTAATGGTAAAGTTGCTCCTAAGCAGGCCAATATCGAAAGTATTGAAAATATGGTAGTCCCTAAATGTAGGAGGGATGTCCGAAGATTCCTTGGTTTGAGTGGGTACTACCGAAGGTTTGTTAGGAATTTTTCGGATATAGCCGATCCGTTAACAAATCTCTTGAGAAAGAATGTAGCATTTGTCTGGACGAATGAAACTCAAAGGGCTTTTGATAATTTAAAAAGAGTTTTAATTAATTTCCCTGTCTTGAGAGCTCCTGATTTTGACCTTCCTTTTTCTCTTGCCACGGATGCAAGTGACGTTGGTGTAGGAGCGGTGTTGTTGCAGAATGACGAGCAGGGAGTTTCTCATCCTGTCGCATTCTTTTCAAAAAAATTGTCCTCCGCCCAACGTAGGTATTCAACTGTGGAGAAAGAGACACTTGCGTTAATATTCGCTATTAATCATTTTCAGGTTTATCTCTCCTCCTCAGATACACCTATTAAGGTCTTGACAGACCATAATCCCCTGACCTTCATCAGCAGATACAAAAATAAAAATCAACGATTGATGAGGTGGAGTCTCATGCTGCAAGAATGGAATTTAGAATTTTCCCACATCCCAGGAAAAGATAATATTGTTGCCGATTTTCTCTCTCGCAGCGTTGAATATTAGTTGATTGACAGAGGGCTATGCAGTTATTAAAGGTAGTATCTGTATCGTTCTAATTATGGTGTGTGTGCAGTTGAAGTGGGCACGTAGTGAGTAGAAGTAAATGTATATTTAAGATTTATTAATCATGGTTTGTTTACAGAAGACTATAATGTTCTGGGTATATTATATGGGATCTTTAAGGTTAAAAGGTGAGGGTCATCACTGGTACTTTCTAATGATTGATTAATTAGATGGGTCATGGGCTCACGGGTCTGTAGCACAACAGCTGTTTTTTAGGCGCTACAGGCTGGTGTATGAGTGGTACCCTAGACTGAGTTAAGGTTAATCTACTAAGGTTTAGAGGTGTCAGGTACGATAAGGTTTATAATAAGCTAAGAAAAGAGATAGGCACTAATCTGGTATTCTGTATTTTCAGACAAATAATTACGCTTCATCGAGTTTGTTTGTTTGTTTGCGCAGGGGAGTCTTGTGGTGGTCTTCTCTGTGTCGTTCGGTGTGTGTGTATGTATTGGACACTATGGTGATAAGTGTGATATATAACACTGAAATAGACAGTGGTTTTTGTGATCAACATTTATTGATAGTGAGTGATGTGTATCCCTGAAAATGAACAGTGTATCGAGTGTGGAAAAGGTTATAGCTTTTGGACTATATATACAGAATCCGGTTGTTAGTGCAATGACTCTTAATTAAGTTTATTAACGATATGAGTGATGTGAAATTTTTAGGTTGGGTACCTATTTATCAGATGGTGATGTTTTGGTTTTCTGGTTTTGGAAAGTTTACTTGTGATTAATTTAGGTTTAAGATTTTTTTTTAGTATTGGTTATATATTGCTATCCTTGTGAGCTGCAACCTTGGTACTTGCCCCCTCTTTCCTTTTATTTGTCATGTTTTTGCAGTTTGTTTAATAATTATTTTTGAGTGTTGGTTTAATATTTAATATTTTTGAGTGTTGGTTTAATATTTCATTATGTGATAACCTGTATGTTGTAATTCAAATCACTTCAGAAAAAAAAAATTTTGGGGAATTTTTTTTTTTGGTTGGGTGAGGAGGTGTAACATTATTGCTTTAATATTTCTAAATTATTTAAGTTTTTATAGATGTATAAGGTTAAATATACTGTAGAATTATTGTTTTCTTGCTTTAATTGTTTGTCTTTTCACTGGTGGTTATGTTAGTGGTTATAATGGACTAACGGCTGTTTTATATTTTCAAGTGGTGTTGGTTACGTGGCTGCG
>NC_090737.1:78329204-78336704 GCF_036898095.1 Palaemon carinicauda
GGATATATATTTTTTGGAGAGGTATAATTTTTTTGGTAAAGTACAAAGTGGTGCAATTTTTGGAAAACCCATCTGTTCAGGAATTGTCAGAAGCTAATGGGACTAAAGGTGAGTGACTCACTATTTTAATGGTATGCGGTGGCCATGCAACTGATGGAATAATTATTGCTCACATTGAGTGCCTAGACTTAGAAGCGTTTATGAACTCAGGAAAGTTACCAGAAGAAGATATTGCGGCAGCTCGCGATCTTTTGGAGAAGGCTGAAGCAGAATCAGTAAAGGATCAGGTATCAGATAACCCTTAAACTGAAGGAATGAAAGCAGAAACGAATGTAGAAACTGAGATTAGGTGAATTGCAGTGGAAGAAAATTTGATCAAGTTAAAGATGATGGGAGAACGGGGGGAAAAAGAAGAGACAGAAGAGGCAAGAGAAATTGCAAGACATGAGAGAGAAAAAGCAAGACATGCAATGGAAGCAAGAGCAATTGCGAGACGGGAAGAAAGAGAGAGAGAAGTGGCAAAACGGGAAGAAAGGGAGAGCGAAGAAACAGGAGTAGTTATAAAACATGCAAGGGAATTGTTGATTTCAATACTCACCACAGGAAGTGATTAAATTCTTATTCTCTTTCTGATTGCCATGGATTAAGAGCTTTAGACTTTGCCTCTGAATCAGGCTGTGAGCAAATCATAAGTAAAGCTACTCACAGGTCTGGTAACTGCTTGGACCTGCCGTAATAACAAGTAAGATTGGTTCTCCAGTCATGACATCTGATCATGCCTCGATTTCATAAGTAGTGAAGACTGAGCAGCCTGTCCCTGATGTATCTTACTTATATAAGATTTTTATGAAATCTCAAGCAAACTGGAATGGAATTTTGCTTGATCTTTTAGGTTTGAACTGGTCACAATTGTATAGTAGTTTTGATCCTATAGTCCCTTGGAATGAAAATCTAGTCCGCATAATTGATAGGCACATTCCTTCTCATGTACTAAGGTACCGAGTGATGGACAAACACTGATTCAATGATGATTGTAGACATGCATATTTGGAGAAGCAGGAGGCCTATCATACTTGGAAGGGTAACAGATCAGATTAGACCTAGAATAATTATACTCAGCTTAGAGCTTTTGCTCAGAGAGTTTATGCCTCAACTGAAAAAGAATACAATTTAACCTTAAAAGAAACCCTTTCTGGTACAACCCAGAAGAATAAGAGGTGTACTACCACTAAATTGGCACACTTTGGTGTAGATGCAACGGTTCCTCCTTTACTTAAAGCAGATGGCTCTGTCAATCACTGTCCAAAGGAAAAGGCAACCCTTTTTGCCGATATGTTTGACAGCAAGCAGAGTAAAGAAAAACTTGTACTTCCTCATTCCTGTTTTCCTGAAGCTAAACTAACTAGTTTAGCTTTTCGATCTCGTGAAATTAAAGCTCTTTTGATGGACTTTGATGGTATTTTTCCTTTTTTTTATAGAGACCAAATTTCTTAGATCCAGAGGAGGAGCTTTTAGCAATTTTTGGAAAATTTGTAATGATACTCCACTATTTAAATGTGTTAGACGTTGCTCAAGTTCAACTGATTACCGCCCAAATTTTTGAACGTATTTTGGCAAAACGTCTTAATAGGTTTGCTGAAAGTAATGATCTATTCCTTATTTTGCATTTGGATTTTTGTAAAGGCCTTGGAGCATGTGATGTCCTTCTTACCATCCCCAATGCTGTAGAGAAATCCTTTGAATGTCGTCAGGAAGTTCATACGATTAGCCTTGATTTTATAGCTGCCTTTTATTGTGTTAATCATGAGGCCCTCTGTTTTAAAACTCAAACAGTGGGGAGTGGGTATGTCGTTTATTTTGCATCATTATTGAATTTTTAAGTAATAGATCGCAAATAATTGTTGTTGACGGGCACCACAGGGAGTATAGGAATGTGATATCTAGTGTTCCTCAGGCTAGTATTCTTGGCCCGTTACTTTCCATACTATATACACATGATATGGTGTTTGGTTTAGAAAACAAGCTTGTTGCTTATGCAGATGATGCTACTCTCTTTGCATCAACTCCATACCTTAAATGTTGATCTTGGGTTGGTGAATCCCTTAATAGAGATCTAGCTAAAATTAGTGCATAGTGTAAATCATGGGGAATGAAGTTGAATCCTAACAAAACACAAAGTACGATAGTAAATAGGCCCTAATACCCGGATTTCAGCAATGATTATGTTTCTTTAACTTTGCATGACTCTTTTAAAGTTTTATGTGTGATTCTCGACAGAAAATTTACTTTTGAGAAACACATTAGGCATATGTCATCTCCAATTGCACAAAAAATTAGCGTATTGAGAAAGTCTTTCAAGATTTTAGTGACCAATCTATTCTAAAGAAGTGTTTTAATTCTTCCATTCTACCGTGTTTCGAGTTTTGTTCTCCTTTCTGGTCTTCAGCTGCTGATTCTAATCCTAATTGGTTGGACAGGAACTTAAGGTTTATTAAATTTCTTATTCCTGATCTAGATACTATTCTCTGGCAGAGTCGATCAATTAGTTCATTACACGTGTTGCATAAGATTTTTTTTATAATTCTAACCATCCTTAACATTCATATCTTCTCGGACAGTTCCATCCTGTTCGTACTACTAGGCATGCAGTTAATTCTAATTATCAGGCCTTCTCTATCATGAGGCTCAATACTGCATAGTACTCTAGAAGGTTTATTCCCGCTGTGACTAAGTTCTTCAATTATCTTCCTAATCGGGTAGTTGAATCAGCGGAACTTCAAAAGTTCAAATTCGCAGCAAATTTTTTGAACAGACTTACAGAAGTAGTTTTATAGTATATATACCAAATATCTGTTTTAATGTTAATGTTTTTTAAATATTTAATTTTAATTTTCTTTACTTCTTATATCACCTATTTATTTCCTTATTTCCTTTCCTCATTGGGTTATTTTTCCTTGTTGGAGCTCTTGGGCTTATAGCATCCTGCTTTTCTAACTAGGGTTTTACCTTAGTAAGTAAGTAAGTAAGTAAGTAATAATAATAATAATAATAATAATAATAATAATAATAATAATAATAATAATAATAATAATAATAATAATAATAATAATAATAATAATAATAATTATAATAATAATTGGTACTGTCGAATGCTCTTGCAAGATCGTTAATTCAAAAAGGTGTGACCCTTGCCATACAAGAAGTCATGTTTAATTTGTTGGACAGAAACTTACGGTCTAGTAAATTTTCTATTCCTGATCTAGATATTAATCTTTGGCACCGTCGTTCGATTAGTTCATTATGCATGTTGCATAAGATTATTCATACTCTGACCATCCTTTACATTCAGATCTCCCTGGACAATTCTATCCTGTTCGTAATACTAGGCTGGCAGTTAATTCTAATAGCCAGGCCTTCTCCATCAGGAGGCTCAATACTATATAGTATTCTAGAAGTCTTATTCCATCTGTTACCAAGTTGTGGAATGATCTTCCAAATTGGGTAGTTGAATCAGGAGAACTTCAAACGTTCAAAGCTGGAGCAAATATTTTTTTGTTTACTAGGCTGACCAGAGACTTTTTATAGTTTATATATGACATATCTGTGTTTGACGTTGTTGATAGTTTATATCGGACATATCTGCTTTGATGTTGTTACTGTTTTAGAATGATTTATTATTAACTTGTTCTCATCATTTATTTATTTCCTTATTTCTTTTCCTCACTGGGCTATTTTTTCCCTATTATAGTCCTTGGCCTTATAGCATTTTGCTTTTCCAACTAAGGTTGTAGCTTGGCTAGAAATAATAATGATAATAATTATATATATATATATATATATATATATATATATATATATATATATATATATATATATATATATATATCACCCACGAATGGCATTTAATACCGAATTCTATCTTGGGAATATACATCCACTTAGAATTCATTTTATAGCAACAGTTTCTGGCCGGGTGGAGATTCGATCCGCCACCTGTTCGGCTGGAAACCATGCCTGCAGGGACCATACCGACTGAGCTATCAAGAAAGATAAAAGTTTATGACAAGTCCTCGTACATATTCCTGTCAAATTCAGGAATCTGTTCATACACTTGAAATAAACCCAAATCCACCATGATAGCTGAATCGTAAGTTTGCAACACGTGGTTATTATAAATGAATATATATCACAAGCACACGTGATTTCAATCAATGTAAATATCACCCACGAATGGCATTTAATACCGAATTCTATCTTGGGAATATACATCCACTTGGAATTCATTTTATGGTAACAGTTTCTGGCCGGATAGAGATTCAAACCCCCACCTGTTCGGCTGGAAATCATGCCTGCAGGGACCATACCAACTGAGTTATCAAGAGATAAACGTTTATGATAAGTCCTTGTACATATTCCTGTCAAATTCAGGAATCTGTTCATACACTTGAAATAAACACATCTCCACCATGATAGCTGAATCGTAAGTTTGCAACACGTGGTTATTATAAATGAATATATATCACAGGCACACGTGATTTCAATCAATGTAAATATCACCCACGAATGGCATTTAATACCGAATTCTATCTTGGGAATATACATCCACTTGGAATTCATTTTATGGTAACAGTTTCTGGCCGGGTAGAGATTCAAACCCCCACCTGTTCGGCTGGAAATCATGCCTGCAGGGACCATACCGACTGAGTTATCAAGAGATAAACGTTTATGATAAGTCCTCGTACATATTCCTGTCGAATTCAGGAATCTGTTCATACACTTGAAATAAACCCATCTCCACCATGATAGCTGAATCGTAAGTTTGCAACACGTGGTTATTATAAATGAATATATATCACAAGCACACAGGATTTCAATCAATGTAAATATGCTTGTGATATATATTCATTTATAATAACCACATGTTGCAAATCTACGATTCAGTTATCATTAATGTATCAAAAACATATATGGCTTATTTGAATTTGAAAACCAGGTTTAAATGTGCAAAATTTATCATATATATATATATATATATATATATATATATATATATATATATATATATATATATATATATATATATATATATAAATATATATGTATATATATTTATATATATATATATATATATATATATATATATATATGTGTGTGTATATATATATATATATATATATATATATATATATATATATATATACATATATATATATATATATATATATATATATATATATATATATATATATATATATATATATTTATATACATATACACACACACATATATATATATATATATATATATATATATATATATATATATATATGTATATATACATAGTTGTCGAAGTAAATTGTTAAAATTGAGAGAACGAATTCAAAGTTAGAGTATAAAATTATTTCTTTGTAGTTCACTAAATAAATAGAAACGGGTGGAATGGTAACCTTTAGTTAAGGTTGTTGGCATATATGTGGATGTACTACATAAGGGGTGTATTGCACCTGTTGGAGAAGGTATATATTTAGCTTTTTTTTTTATTTTAAACCTGAGATTTTACTTTTACCAAAAGAAAAATAGTCTAATATCCAATCATACCCTAGGATATATGTTCACAATAATCCCTGAAAAAATTAATTAAGATTTAAAAAACAAAAAATACATGATCAGAAAAACTATTATCCTCCCAAATTCAAATCCAGGGGCATTCGTGACTGGCATCTCGTCTGATCCATCGGTAACGGTTATATTGAAAAAGTCTCTCAACTGCCTTTATCTCCCGCTTCCAGTATAAAACCAATTTATGTGTAATCGGCTATGAATGTAGCAATAGATGAGTTACATCCACCTAGAAACCGGTTTGATTAATCGTATATTTCTTTTGCTCCTTGTTTTTTTTTTTTTTTTCTCAAATCTTGCTTATATGAATTATAAAATTTTTATTATTGTTGACCACGGTAAAATACATCATATTTTAAAGCAGAGTGGTATGGTAACAGAATTCATCTGTGACACTATTTTATTTTTTGCACTTTATGCTGGGTCCTTGTAAAAAATAAGTGGTCATTTATGTAACAAACATCTAGTTAAATTCAAACTCCTATCATTCATATAAGATAATATTCACAAACTTAATTTTCAGGTATTTAGTACAATCCATTGGCTTTATATAAGCTAAAAAAGAATATTGGTATTAGAAGTGGATGAAACTCAGGGAGGACTTACAGGCGATTCTTTCTTAGAAACCATATATACACTCTATAAGGGCCGAATTTTTTATGTACTTATTGTTTATTCATAAATTGCTTTAGTAAAATACTCCCAATGAAAAAAAAAAAAGGTATAGTCTAGTAACTATAGTCTATATATAGTCTAGTAACTAAATAAACTTGAAAATATTTTATCGTTTCTCACATTTATGTTTATTTCATCTAATTTTTTTTTCTAACAGAAACCGAATATTTCTAAAATGGGTCTCAAGGAATTTAGTAATCTTTTTTGCTGGATATCAATTTCCTATGTGGCATTATTACATACGTCCTGATTTTTTTGTTAATGTCGAGGTTTTTACAGTTATTTTTAAGGGTCCAACAAGTATAGTTTCATAAAGGTGTGATGCTTCATAAATGATAGCCTATAATATGTAAGGATGGTATTAAGGTTTATGACTACTATTAATCATACAAGAGTTCCTAGTGGTAGAACTACTCGGGTATTTGAAAGATCTCTCGTAAAAGTCTTTTATTTACTTTCAGTGAGCATTTATTGACAGGGGATTTTCATAACTCCTCCATAACCATAAATGTTGCAAGCTTTACTTATTTCCAGAATTTTACTCGATTTATCCAATTTCGTCTTACCAAACTCTACAATCTGAATGTCTTGGACAAGGACACACATATATCTGTAAACGTATAATGACAGGATACGATAAGAAAATTACATATAGAACTTACACACGAGTTCACCGACATTTAAAAATATATTTATATATGAACGTAAGCTTCGAAAAAAAGGTGAAAAAAAATATGTATTGAAATTAGAATAGAAAATGTAAATAGATTCAACATGTTAGTCCTTATACATAAAAAATAATATATCTTAGCAAATTAATATTGTTTGAGATTTTGTATCCCACAGATATGGATATTGACTCCAATGCATATCTTTTACTAAGCGTATAAAAAGTTATATGAGAGAGAGAGAGAGAGAGAGAGAGAGAGAGAGAGAGAGAGAGAGAGAGAGAGAGAGAGAGAGAGAGAGAGAGAGTGTGTATGCTTGTGTGTGCTTGCTTACATTTTTTTAATGAGACATTCAAATTAGACAAGTTGCTATCTACTTGCAATCTGAAGGTTGATTTTTTATCTCTCGTCCTGTTTGAAGGGAAACTATAAATTCATCATCATTTTCTGATATATGAATTCATTTCAGAGTAAATTTGACTTGGAAAAAAAATATAAAATGGTTCATGATTCGCTGAACATGAATGGCAAGTTCCTC
>NC_090737.1:78341704-78349532 GCF_036898095.1 Palaemon carinicauda
TATATATATATATATATATATATATGCATATATATATATATATATATATATATATATGTATATATATATATAAATATATATATATATATATATATATATATATATATATATATATATATATATATACATATATATATATCATCATAATTTTTCAGTTACTACTTTATCGTAGGTGGGCCGAGTAGACGCTCTCCAAAGATGGGGAATTGGGGGGGATAAGAGAGTCTTCTTCACCACCCATTGCCCCGGCGAGTCCGACACTGAGGATATAAAGAAGTTATTTCTGTTTTATTGGGTGTGGAGAGAAGATAAATGAATATTCTTGATACAGTCTGTAAGATATTGTATAATTGCCTAAATATTTTTTGGTAACCGTATTTATTATTAGTTGATTTGTAAAAGATAGCAGCCGTAGAACAAAATAGCTACTGTTGTTGGATGTTTGATAAGTAACGAAATTTAAGTATCAGTATTGCATAATAGATAATCAATTATGGATACAATAGATACTGATGACTGCATAGAGCCTTGAATACAATCAGAATTTTTTTTATTTCGTGTCGAAAATAAGTTAAATTGAGGTAAATGAGGAAGTTATTACATTCTGACAAAAGCTATCAGAAATTTACTGACAAATCATATATATATATATATATATATATATATATATATATATATATATATATATATATATATATATATAAAATACGCTTTTAGGTCTCAGAACGACGCAATTTTCCGAAATTGTGTCGTGAAACTAGGATATACCTATTTTCCCAAAATGTATTCTCCTCTAAATTGTCGGAAAAAAACATTTGCAGAAGGCATAAGCACCAAATTATTCCCTATGCTAATACCCTGACTGCACGTTATAAATGGTTATATAATTGCTATCAGCTTTATCTTGAGAAATTACACTGTTTTATAGATCAAACTGACATCTTATTAATTTCATGCGCAACGGTCTTACAATCTTGATTTAAATAGGCTTACCTCTGTGTGATAAAGTCCCCATTTACAGTGATTAAGTTCGTAAATTAGCAAGGCTATGTGGTGTTGTATGTGGGCATTTCGACCGGGAGAATTACTCCAGGTAGATGGGCGTTTCACGAGTGAAAAATACATTGCTATTCCTGAAGCTCTAGTTCGGAGTGTTCGAGCAATAGCCATCCATACCAGCTTATCAGCCTATCAAGGTAGTAGTTAAACCACAATTTCTACATTTGATACAATAAACGGGGAAAGGGGAAAAGAAATATTAAAAGATGTCGAAAATAAATGTTTGAGAAACGATACCCATGGATTCCTAAATATTTTCTCGCACTCTTTAGATTTAATTTTCGGAGCTTCTTCCTCTATCCCCAGACATGTCTTGTTAGGTCTTTATTCTTTCACATTTGTGCAACTTTCTTTCACTCTTTAGGCATTTAATCTTTAATGCGTGTTCCCCTATTTCATTCTTTAATATTTGTGTTCCTTTCTTTTATTGTATATCATATATTTATAAAAGATTCTCATTATATTTTAAATTAATGGCCTTCCCCTCCGGTGCTCTTCTTAGACCGTCAACATTAATTCCTGCCTTCTCGCTATCCCTCCAGAAAATCTCTCCCAAGCGGCAACACAAAACACCTTCAATTGACCATTCCAACCTGGAACTATTTGAAATTTGTGTGAAGCCAATGCAGATATTCATTAGATGGATTAAAAAATTAGGCATTTGGAGCATTATATTTCATTTCCCTCGATCTATGTTTTTACAATCTCATAAAAAAAAAAAAAATCTTGCATTGTGAAGAATGCTATCATGAATAAGTGGTGCCATTCACATTTTTTTTTCTATACAATATATGACACATTCTTTTACCATTATTCCAGTTAACGAAAATATCTTGGTTGAGTTTAAAGCAAACGGGAAAATCTTTCTACAGAGCACTTGAGGTATGTGAAGGACTACAACATATAATGTTCTAATTATATCGAGCCAGACAGTTGTTGATATATGGATCCTTAAGGAAGCCCATCCTCCAAGCACCCAAAAGACAACGACTCACTAATTGCAGCTATCTTTTTTTTCCAAAATTAACCATTATTCGGATTAGCATTGAAACCCAACAAAATAATGCGTTCTTATATATCCTGTGATGACTATCTCCTATTTTGCCATAGGACCTCGAAAATTATCAAGCAAATAAAGACCCTGAGATAATGATTGAATTAGCAGTGAAGCAAAGATTTTTGCTGATGACATAGCTTTCTGGACATATGATCAGGAAGAAGTGGAAAGAGCATTTTTAGAGTTGAACGGTTTTTTAAAAGAAGCCAGACTGTAGATGAACATTGAAAAAACAGAAATATTAACAATAGCCAAACAACAACAAGCTCCAACGAACATCAAGATTAGAGATACTGTAATTAAGGACACAAACGCATTCAAGTATTTAGGATGTATGTTTACAGAGAAGGACGATAAGAACAAAGGAGACATTGCTGAACGAATAAAGAAATATAATAAATTCTCTGGAGCACTGTACCCAATTTTTTAAAATACATATGTACAAATAGAAGTATATATATATATATATATATATATATATATATATATATATATATATACATATATATATATATATATATATATATATATATATATATATATATATATATATATATATATATATATATATACATTTATACATATATGATAAATTTTGCGCAGTTAGACGTGTTTTTCATATTCATAAAAGCCCTATATTTTAGTGCCTTAATGTTATGCTTCCAAGGAGAACTTATTCACTTATTCATTTATTCTCATCATGCATTGACGTTTGATCTTCGAATTTCTGCTATGAGACGAGAAATCGGGAATTTCCTTCAAACATCTGTTTTAACCTCTCTCTCTCTCTCTCTCTCTCTCTCTCTCTCTCTCTCTCTCTCTCTCTCTCTCTCTCTCACATTACCTTTGTCCATCGGCCCACTAACTTTCTTATGGTCTGTTTTCTGTTTGAAACTATTCTATGACTAACTCATCCTACATACTGGAATTCTTTTTCCTTCCTCTTCTGTAATCTAGTAGCCACTCCTATTATTGTGCCTCTGGAGAGGGCATCAGCTACTTTATCGACCTCACCTGCTTAATGGTCAAATCCCCTTATATTGAATTATAATAAGTTTTCTATCCACCTAGATGGTCCAGAAGTTAAATTACTTTTGTAAAATAAATCACTGAAGAGCCGATGATCAATTTTCAACTGAATCGGTTGACACAATAAAAAAGAACTGATGACTCTTCACAACCCGCAGAATGGTCAATATCGTTCGATCAATTGTGCTATAGTTTTTCTCTGTATATTGCTGTGTCCTAGAAGCAGATCAAACTGCTCTTGCTCTACGTTTATGATCTCATTGTGAAATCATCCCAATAATAACAAAGCTACTCGTATCTGTTATGATAAAAAACTGACTATGAAATCTAGAATATCCAAGTAAATCGTCTTTAGTTAAGGCAGCTTTCAGTTTCAGTTTCAGTTTCTTCCACTACCCAATTTATTACCTTTTGTTTCTTTAGAGCATCTAAGGTCTTGCTATTTTCTAAGAATCCTAATAGATATACGGTTTTATTTTGCAAGCCCAACAAAACTAGTTACTTCTTTACGAGTGCATGAATTAGGGTATCTACGAATTGCTTTTACTTTACAAAGGCAGCAAGGGATATAAGAATACCATGATCCCTATCGAACAGTGACTGGGAGCACATTTCAAATCAAAGGGTGGAAATTAGATTATAATAAATGGTCATAGGTTGTGAATGGTGTTTTGTTTTTACTATATTCCTATATGGGTATTTGATGGTACCTCCATTTTAAATCGATAGATTTAAAATATTGGGAAAGAGCAGTATGGATTCATGAGGGGAAGAGAGACTGTGGATGTCATCTTTATAGTCAGGTCGTTACAGGGAAATAGACTAGAAGGAAACATGAAGCTCATCTGGCCTTATGTCCGGAGAAATTGGGTGAAACAGTAGAGATGATATGCCAAAAAACAAGGTCATACGTAATAACAGCTGTTTCAGAAACAGGAACCTTTTAGGTTAGTGATGGATTACACCAGGTGACAGCATTAAGCCTATTACTTATTTGCGCCGGTCAAACGTGTGTTAATTAAAAAAAAAAAAAATCAGAAAGGAAGACTTGTGGAAGTTGCTAAATGCAGATGATTTGGTGATTTCCGCTGAAAATGCGGAAAGCTTACGGAGAAGGGTTGTGGAGTGGAAAGAGATATTGGAGAGGAGGGGGGGGGGAGGTCTTGATGGTAAATGAGGATAAGAATGAAGCTTTAGTGAGCAGTAAGGTAGGTAGGGACAGAATAGCCACACATAAAAGTAGAAGCTTATTTATAGAAGAGGTAGATTAATTTAAATACTTGACATCTACTATAAGTCAGGAGGTAGGCTGTGAGGCTGAAGTTCAGAATAGCATAAATGCAGCCTTGGAGAAGTGGAGGGAGGTAGAAGGAGTAGTATGTGATAGGAAAATGTCAATATACCTAAAAATCCAGATCTATAGCATAATAATAAGACCAGTATTGATGTACTCTTTAGAATCGTGGTCTTTAAAATAAAAATAGGAAGTAAGGCTTAAGATAACAAGGATGAGAATATTGAGATTGTTTATGGGAATAACACTGCTTGAAAGATTGGAAAATGATTATATAAGAAGAATGGCAGGTGTAGTGAACATTACATAGGTGATAAAAGTGTCACGACTGAGATGGTGCGGGCACATGGTAAGGGTTAATGGTTGGGAGGGAGTGAGGCGGCCTTTGAGGAATCTGTTACGGGGATAAGATCAAGGAGGCTAAGGATTAGATGACGACGAAAGGTGAAGGTGGATATGGAGAGTAGAGGTATGGTGGAAGAGGATGCCTTTTGATAGAAGGAATTGTAGAGGGTGCACCAAGCAACTGGCCCCTTAATGTAGGTATATCTGTGGGAAGCTGATGTAAGTTATTTACTCCTCTACCCTTATGAGCAACTCTTCAATTGAGAGCAATAGAAACACACTGTCCATTGCCATTGCATTCAATTTCCTATAATCAACACAATCATCGCAAGCCATCCGTTTTCCTTATTGGTACAAATTGGAGAAGCCCAGGGAGATTTTATTTCCTCAATAATCACTTGTTTCGTAATTTACTAATTTTCATTTCTAGTTATTCTTGGAAATGAAAAGGTACACTATAAATATTTGAAATAATCGCTTTGTGTGCCCAGTTTCAATACTAAAGGGAAATTGACTAGTCTCTGACTATGGTTCGTCTCTAATTGCAATTACATTTGTATAACTATTAACTATGTGTTGCGACTCCCATGATTCCGTAATCAGTATGTTCGTATGACTCAAATTGTCACACGGAATCACTATTTAACAAAAGTCTTTTCATTGCTTAATTAGTTATTGCAATTTCTGGTGTGTTGTTTTATCTTTCACTATCCTTCTAACATCATCTTTGTTGATTTTTCATTTGGTCTAACAATGACCATTGTCCCATCCAAGGGAGTCCGAGTTGTGGTTACGGTTATGGTGGTCACTATTTCTCCTTTATCTGATATAGCAGTCACCCCATTCCCTTGCTTCTCTCATCTCATGTAGACACTTACATTTTCATCACTTATGGCTTCTTATGCCAAAATGCACTATCCTGCCATTATTATTGGTATTTGTTTACAAGAGCACGCTCTCCATTTACTCCTAAATTTTGCATTCCTGCAGCTCTCCTCTTTTTGTACAGTAATCAGGAGGTTCTTTAAATGCTGGGAAAGCAAAAAAAACTAGCAAGATATGTTGGGGGAGGGGGGGAGGGGGAGGGTTTTTGTGGAGAAGGTATTAAGCGACCAGGAACCGACATCGTCAACATAGTCAATCAATGAGAAGTCCGTGCCGTCAGCGGACATTTAATATATATTCAAAATATATACTAAATTAAAGATGGATCAACTACTCAAAAGTGTCACTATTTGAGAATTGCATATTTTATTTGTAAATACTTGACAATAAATCTTATTTTTTTAAAGAAACTATTTACGAGGAAGACTATTTTTGTAGCGTATGACATTTTTCATTGGCGGGAAATTGGCAGGCATCCTTAGGCAGAGTCCAGTACGTTTTGGTGCCGCTCTTTTGGCGACGATGATTTGGCGCCGCCGTTTTGGCGCTAAATGGTTTTGGCGCTCGTTATTTTGGCGCTAAATGGTTTTGGCGCTCGTTATTTTGGCGCTAGCCCATTTGGCGCCAGCTTGAAATATTCTTACCTGATATATATATATATATATATATATATATATATATATATATATATATATATATATATATATATATATATATATATATATATATATATATATATATATATATATATATATATATATATATATATATATATTATATAGTGTGTGTGTGTGTGTGTATATATACATGCGTGTTTATGTATATTGCATGGTCAAAAATAACATAATAAAAAAGTTCTATTTATTTTCAGCAATGCAGTATTAAAATGCTACAAAAATGAAATAAAATATAATATTTTCACCAACATGTAATGTTACTGCTGTACTATAGTTAAAATGCGTTCATCAGTCTTAATGTATTTTAAGCGTTTTCGAGCAGGAGGATTCCCAGCCATTAGTCATTCATAATAAGAATCGCGTCCTTTCTGAATTCTCTTTATGCCATCAAGGAATTTCCATATAACCGGGTGGTTCATTCCAAGTTCTGCATAGATTTTCCTGTGCGTAGCTTCAGCATGAGTGTTTGTCCTGTCCTCACCTAATATCGTTCGACTATACATATTCCACATTTGTGTAGGGAAAAGTGGTGAACGTCAGCCATTTCCCCTCCTCAGAGGTCTTCCTACATAATTATCTTCGACCCAGTTCATTAACGGCTGGAGTACATTAGGTAAATATTGCGCCAAAGCATCGATGTTTTGATTTCAGCAACTTCCACATTTACTGCCGACGCACCGTGTTAATGTCCCTTTACTTCTTTCACTACTTCCTGGTTCTTAGTATGAATAAGCCCTTTACACTTTACATTTGTCAAACACATACATATATCCATTGTGTGAAAATTTTGGATTGCCTCTATTACTTAAGATTTTTTCGGCCATTTAGGGTATGGGCTGTACAAGAAACTGAAGAAAAGCGTTTTCCAATATAAAAAGACTTGAATATCGTAAAAACTAGTTTAATATTACAATTCTCAAATTAGACAAGCCTTTGGTGTAATGAGGTGATCACTAAATGAGACACAAATTTGCAGATGGTCCTTAAGCTTGTTTCTTGGCGCCAAAACAGCTCATCGTCAAAACAATGAGTGCCAAACTGTCTATCGCCAAAATGGCGGCGCCAAATCATCAGCGCCAAAGAGTCGGCGCCAAATCGTCCTGTTCCGCCTTAGGCAGTGGTCAATAGAAGGTGTTAGTGTAGCAAAACGTTGTCTGGAAAAACTAGTCATTCTCAAAATAGTTTCTTTAATAAATACACTTTAATATGATTCATATCAAATATTTACCATATATAATATACACATTTCACAAAGAGTGACACTTTTGAATAATTACTCCCTTTTTAATTTAGTATCTATTTTGAATATATACCAAATATACGCTGACGTTGAGCTTCTCTTTGATTGACTGTTGACGATGTCAGTTCCTGGTCACTTAGTACCTCCTCCACCAACCCCTCCCCTTCCCCCCTCACGCAGCATATCTTGCTATTTTTTTGCTTTCCCAGCATTTAAAAAAACCTCCCAATTACTGTACAAAA
>NC_090737.1:78350032-78352532 GCF_036898095.1 Palaemon carinicauda
GTCACACTGCCTTTCCATTCCATCAAAGAATAGGAAAGAGATAGCGGGATCTGTCAAGAGACTCCTTCAATCCGCCTACATATCAAGAAGGCAACAGGAGTGCTTGTTGGGGTCCCTCCAGTTTGCCTCAGTGGCAGCTCCAGTGTTGAGAGCACCATTAAAAGATGCATCAGGAATTTGGAGAAAATACGCATCAAACGCTCGAAGAGATCTAAAGGTACCCTTGCAACCACCACCACTACCACCACCATCAGCCACCGTTCATACAGATGCCTCAAGAGAAGGGTGGGGAGGCTACTTTCATCATCGGAAAGTCCAAGGAACCCGGTCCCCTCTCTTCCGAACCTTCCACATCAACTTTCTGGAAGCCAATGCAGTTTTTCTCTCGCTGAAAAAACTGAAACTTCGCTGCTCGATCCACATTCGCCTGGTCCTTGAGAGCGAGGTTGTAATGAGATGCCTCAATCGACAGGGCTCGAGATCGCCTCATCTGAATCAGATAATACTGGCCATCCTCCGTTTAGCGGAGAAGAAGAGATGGCACTTGTCAGCAGTCCACCTTTAAGGATTTCGCAATGTGACGGCAGACGCTCTTTCCAGGTTCAACTCAGTAGAGTCGGAATGGTCCCTAGACGCAAGATCATTCTCCTTCATCTTACGCAAAGTCCCAGGATTGCAGTTAGACCTCTTCGCAACAAGCGACAACAAGAAGCTACCCCGGTACGTAGCTCCGTACGAGGATCCCCTAGCGGAAGCAACAGACACGATATCTATAGACTGGAACGATAGATGCAATGTCCATAAATTGGAACAGGTGGTCCAAGATATACCTGTTCCCTCCAACCAACCTTCCGCTGAAAGTCCTCGACAGGCTGAGATCCTTCCGCGGGACAGCAGCAATAGTGACCCATAAATGGCCCAACAGTGTCTGGTTCCCCCTGGTAACGGAACTACGCCTGAATCTGATCCCGTTGCCGGACCCAGTTCTGACTCAGCAAGTGCAGAAATTGACTGTCTCCGCTTCATCACTGAAGTCCCAGAACCTTCATCTCATAATTTTCTCACCTTGGCAGTCAAGAAAATGTTCGGGATTTCAAAAGACAGTATCGACTTCTTAGAAGAGTACAAGTTGAAGTCAACAAGAAGACAATATGAGTCTTCCAGGAAGAAATGGGTCTCCTTCATCAAGGCAAAGAAACCTAAGGAGATTTCTATGGATTTTTGCCTGTCCTTCTTCATCCAACTCCAAGAACAAGGTCTAGCAGCCAATACGATCACTACGTGCAAATCCGCCCTATCCAGACCAGTGTTTTATGCCTTCCAGGTAGACTTCCCTAGCAAAATCTTCAACAAGATTCCCAAAGCCTGCGCTAAACTTCGGCCCGCAGCCCCTCCTAAGGCCATTTCATGGTCTCTGGACAAGCTTATTCACATAGCATCAACTCTGAACAATAAAGATTGTTCACTAAAGGACTTGACTCAAAGGCGATATTCTTATTTGCACTAGCCTCGGGAGCCAGAGTCAGCGAAATAGTGGCCCTCTCGAGGGATGAGGGCCACATTCAGTTCACAGACTGCGGATAACTGAACCTCTTTCCGGACCCAACGTTTCTCGCCAAGAACGAGCGGCCCACTAAGAGGTGGGGTCCCTGAAGAATCTGCCCTCTGAAGGAAGAAGCATCCCTCTGCCCAGTGGAATGCCTAAAGGTCTATCTTCGTCGAACTTCAGACTTTAAGGGAGGTCAGCTTTTCAGGGGAGAAACATCAGGTTCAACGTTATCCTTGAAACAGATAAGGGCGAAAATCACCTATTTTATTTGCAGAGCGGATCCAGACAGTACACCCACAGGTCATGATCCGAGGAAAGTCCCCTTATCCCTTAATTTCTTTCAGACTCTGTCGTTTGAAAGCCTTCGCGCTTATACTAGATGGAAGTCATCCAGAGTCTTCTTCAAACACTATGCGGAGCAACTACAGGAAATTAAACATTACATGGTGGCAGCAGGTAGTGTTTGCAAACCTAGCACCTGACCTCTGCAAAGAACAGTGCACTATTTGGGACTTTATAGTGAAGGGTGTACATGATAGACTCTTAAGGTATATCATGTGAGTAATGTGTCTAGTTTCGACACTATTAGACTGTTCTAACTACACAGGTGACATTCAGCATAATAGACCAACACATGTGCCATGCATATTTATATGCATAGTATTCCTTGTAACAACATAATACATAGTAAAATCTTTACATATTTCCCATAGAGTGGCTTGTGTTCCCTTTTTTAGGGGAAACTTCATTTATTTCTGTTATTACCAATTATGCTCCCATGCAGATTCCCTCAGCATAAACTGAAATTGTAATTGATTGTTACAACCTTGATTTCTATTTTTTATTTTTGTAATAAACAATAATAGGAATCTTTGCGTCTCATTTCGCCCCAAAATATTCTAAACTTTATATATATGTCAGGGCATCTTTTGATCCTATTATTATCTAAGA
>NC_090737.1:78360032-78367532 GCF_036898095.1 Palaemon carinicauda
TAGCTTAACAACTCGGTGTTTTTTCCTGTTTTTCTCGCAAATCTTGGATTTATTCAACTTTTCATGGCTTCTTCGTCTTCGTTGACCTCGGATAAGTTGAGTATAGTGTCTGTTATGTATAAATGTAGGCTCTTGGTAAATTTTTGAGTGATTAATAGGATTAATCTTTGATACAAGAGCCGTAGCCTACCAGAGGTGTCCTGGACACTGTCACTCGCTAGGTATAAATTAGTTAGTCAGAGTGACATTCCTGGTTGTTTTGCTTAATAAAATTTAGCTATTTAGCTTTACATAGGATTTCCTTTCGTGCTTAGTATTATTTGGTGAAGTATTCGCCATTCTGGCCTACGCTAGGCCATGTAGCCTAGTCGTTTGGTCCTAGTACTTAATGCATGATTATGGTTTTTCCGAGTGTAATTAAAATTTTATTGAAGCTTTAGGCTATATTTTATACATGTTAGACTGTGTGGAATATTTCCAAGATTGTATACGTGAGAGTTTCGGTGAATTAGGTAATCGATTCTCTTGGTGCCTAGGCTAATTGCTTATGGAGCCTTAGTATACTTTATCATTCTCCCCGGTTGCAATCCCTTTCCCTCTGTTTAAGCCTTGGGCTTATCCCTAAGTGGTTTTTTCCGAATTTATTTTCGATAAAACTATACTAGGGTGTTACTGTACCTTCCTGTTCCAGCAGAGTCTGGTTCAAAGAGGGTCAGAACAACAGAGTTTTTAGTCTGAGTCCGTGTTGTTTGGCTTGGGGCAGAGTCTCCCTCGCTGACCTAACACTTACAAAGGGAGCTGAGCTCCCTTAGGTCACTGTCGAAGGTTTCTGTAGTTATGATTCCTTCTTGTGTGATCGACCAGACTAAGTCCTGTTGCTGTTCTCGGGGAGGATAAATCTTCCCTTGGGAGTTGCAACGCCTTCCTTGCTTTGGTGCTCTGGAAGCTGGCAGGTATTATACTACTGCGCTGGCCCTTTCCCTTAGATCTCCCTTAGGCTAAGACAGAGTTCTTGGCTACGGGTGATCTGTCACTAAAGCAAGGTTGGCAGGACCCTCTTGTCCCTTCCCCCTCTATCTCCGTAATGGCCTAGCCATTACTGTACTGTACCTTGCCGGCCGGCAGAGCTGGCCGGCAGGGGTATTACTGTACCATATGTCATTCTACTTCTGGACCTAGTATAGGTTGGGATTTGGATTGACTAAGCCCATTGCCGGCCGGCAGAGACGCTGGACGGCAAGGGTCTTATGTTTTCGAGTGCTGCCCGGACCTCTCTTGGTCCCTCATCCATGCCGGCCGGCAGAGCCGGACGGCATTGGTCAAGGAAGCCTGAATTAAGTTTCTCCCCTTCCTTATATGCACTCTTTCGGTTGCCGGGCTGGGGGGGTTGTGTACACTCTTATCCCGGCATCCATTCTATTTTCTTCTAGTGCTGTACCTGTCCCGGCAGCCGGCCTATGAGGCCGGCTGCCGGCCTATGAGGCCGGCAGCCGGGCAGGGGTAGTCTTCTGGTTCTTTTGCTGCCGGCTGGCATCGGTCTTGTACCTTTGCCGGCCGGCTTATGTCAGTCCTTGTCTGCCGGTCACCAAGAGTGTGGCCGGCAGCTGGGTACTACCTTGTGTAGTTGCTGGCCGGCAATGATTGCCGGCCAACACTGGCTGTTGCTGGCCGGCAGCTGCTGCCGCCGGCACAGGCATTTGAACCAGAGGGCTGCCGCCCTATAGCGGTTAAGTAGTATACTTTAAAGCTAATTGTGGTGTGTGCCGGCCGGCAAAGGCAGGCCGGCACACATCCTCCTATACTGTACTAGTATTCTTCTGTATAGCATATACAGTAAGAAGAAAACTATAGTAAAAGTTTAGGTACAGCACTGTATCTTCTAACACTATTGTGTTTTCTTACACAGCCCTTTGCTGTTGCCCTCAGACAGGAAGCAGAGTTCTTCCCCGTCTATTATCCAGGATTTTTAAAATCATTGCCTAGGTGTGAGCTCCACCTGTTTCCTATGGAAACCTTGCATTGGTTACTCTAGTAGAGATAAACCATTTTTTGATTTTATTATCTGGAAGGCTGCAACAATGGGTTGTGAGGGAAACACAAGTGTGTGTCTTTCATTTATGAATTGTTATGCTATACTATGCATATCCAGTGATACATAGTTCACTTGATACTCATGGAAATTTCTTCTCTTTACAGAAGGACACTCCGAAGTGGGGAAGTGCTTTCTGCAATGTCAGCAGCAAGAACCTCTGCGGACATGAGTTTTGTAGGAGACACGCAGCATACGCTGTCTCCAAGGATGATCTCCGGTATTGGGACCCTCAGGTATGTACTGTGTGCACTAACCTGATTAATGAGACATTTAGATAGCTAGGAAGAAGCTTCGTACCTGGGTAAGGGGCTTCCAAAAGTACACTTCGGGCCCTTATCTTCCAAGTGAGAAGATGAGGGCGTATCTTTTCCCTAAGGCATCAGCTGAGGCAGTGATTCCCCAGCCTCAAGAGGAGATCCCCTAAGTTCAGATCCAGGTGGATGCTGAAGTCGCGGTCGCGATGCAAGACATCCAGCTAAATGACAGGATATCTGATGTGGACGGGTGTCAGGAGGAAGACCTCCTTGCAGAAGCCCAGGATGAAGTTCAAGTCCCTCTACATCGGCCGGTCTCCCAGTAGAGCTGGGACAGGCCCTCTCTTCTATTGTTGGAATGATCCAACAAATGCAGAAGGAGAATCAGGAGAAGGCGGCTGCAATGGAACTGCGAATGCAGTGCCTTGCAGAATCACATGGGCCCCAGAAAAGCTCAATGTGAAAGACCTTCCTTTGTGCTCGGATGCTAACCCATGGAGGTATGCTGAGCACATGTCGATGACGACTGGAAAGATCGTCATCTCGGATATGCTGGGCTCAGTTCCCCTGGAGGGTGGAATTCTGGCCCAGCAAGGCACCATATCCGGACTGTTATGTCCGGCTGAGGAAGGAACCAGCTTCAAAGGAGGAGGCAGAGCCGAAGGAGGTCATAGTGATGACCATGCTAAGGCTCAAGCTCTACTTTCATCTTCGATGAAAGAGAGGGGCTTCTCTAACTCAAAGGTAGCTGCATTGAATAGGAAGCTCCCTTCCTTTGTGTCCTCGCCTACTAGAGCCTTCCCCCTTTTTTACAGAAAGGGTTTCTGGCTGTACTAAAAGCAATCGAGGCCGGCAAGTCTTGCCCCTCCCTAGAGGAGTGTAAACCCTTGTCGCTGGCCCTGCCTATGGACCACAAAGATTGGAAGGACGTCCATCTTACGTTCTAAGTGGAAAGTTGGAGGCTGATATTGCCGGACGTCAGTTCGGCAAGGACCCCCCTAAGCTGTCTGACTTTCTTTTGCGAAGTGAGCTCGATACAAAAGAAAGACTGACTGCCTCAATGTCTCTTCAGACTACTCTCGAGACGATGGCAAGTGACCCCAAGGTCCATGAAATGTTCATGGTAGTGGCCAAGCCTCATCTGGCCACAGTGACGAAGGACCTTTATGGCTTCGTCAAGGCAAGAAGAGCTTGTAGGGAGTTCGTGTTTACCTCGGCTACAGTGAGGCACGAGCTAAAGAAACTAATCTCCTCCAACATTTGGGGAAAAGACCTTTTTCCCTACCGACTTGGTCAAAGAAGTTTTTGATAAAGCCACCTTGGAGAATAGAAACCTTCTCCAGAAGTGGGACCTGGCTATCAAAAGAAAGTCTTCCCCGGATGAGGGTCCTCAACCAAAAGGAAGACTATGAGGACTAGGCTACCGTCTCGGCCAACCAAGCCTCTTAGACAGCAACAGCAACTGCAATTGCCATTGCCCCCAGTGCCCCAGATCGTGGCACAAACCCCGACCACCTTTCAGTGGGTACCCCAGGCCGTGTCGACACAGTCCACGGCATTCACCCCAGCGTTCGAAGCGCAGTCTACTTCCTTCCGAGCAAAGCCTAGAGGAGCAGCCAGAGGCTCGTCTAGACGCCCCTCAAGGGGAAGGGGATTCAGGGGTGGTCGTGGTCAGGAAGGCAAGACCTCAGGACGGCAGTCCAAGTGAGGTGATACCGGTAGGAGGGAGACTTCTGAAATTTCGGGATCGGTGGACCTTCGATTCCTGGGCCCACAGCCTACTCAAGAATGGATTGGGCGGGAGCTGGTACAGCACTCCACCCCCGTACCTTCGGTTTTTTCCAACACTCCACCCCCGTTATGGAGGAGTACGTTCAAGAACGGTTGGAGAAAAAGGGTGAAGCCCATCAATTTCTAAGGGAGGCTGTTTTGTGTTCCCAAGAAAGACTCGGAAAAGCTCAGAGTCATTCTGGACTTGTCGCCACTTAACAAGTTCATAGTGAATTGCAAATTCAAAATGCTAACACTGCAACACATAAGGACCTTACTGCCCAAGAGGGCATATTCCGTCTCTATAGACTTGTCAGATGCCTACTGGCACATTCCAATTAGCCATCGACTCTCCCCCTACCTAGGGTTCAGGCTACAGCGAAGACTACACGCCTTCGGAGCCATGCCATTCGGGCTAAACATAGCCCCAAGGATTTTTACGAAGCTTGCGAGCGTAGCTCTCAAACAATTTCGCCTAAAGGGAATTCAGGTAGTAGCCTACCTGGACGACTGGTTGGTGTGGGCAGCATCCGAGACAGAATGCTTGCAAGCTTCCAGTCAGTGATCCAGTTCCTAGAGTACCTAGGCTTCAAGATCAACAGAAAAAGTCTCGACTTTCTCCATCTCAAAAGTTCCAGTGGCTAAGATCCACTGGGACCTTTTGTCACACCGTTTCTCCACCCCAGCGAAGAAAAGGAAGGAGATAGCGGGTTCTGTCAAGAGACTTCAAGATTCCGAAAGGATATCAAGACACGAGCAGGAGAGAGTACTGCGCTCTCTCCAGTTTGCTTCGGTGACAGACCCAGTGCTAAGAGCACAGCTAAAGGATGCAATCGGAGTTTGGAGAAGTTATGCATCAAACGCGTGAAGAGATCTGAGAAGACCAGCCGCTTAGGCTAAGTACTCTTCTCAGGCCTTGGTCCCAAGCCAGACATCTAAAGAAGTCAGGTTCTTCTTCAGCCACCTCCCCCGTCGGTGACGATTCACTCAGACGCCTCAAAGGAGGGATGGGGAGGTCACTCTCATCGGAAAAAAGTCCAGGGGACTTGGTCCAGGCTATTCAAGACCTTTCTCATAAAACTTTCTAGAAGCTAGGGCAGTGCTCCTTACCTTAAAGAAAGTCTCCCCGCGTCATTCGTTCCACAGAAAGTGGTAATAGACAGCGAGGTAGTTGTAAGATACTTGAATCGACAAGGATCGAGGTCACCACCTCTCAACCAGGTGATGTTGGCCGTCTTCCGATTGGCGGAAAAGAAGAAGTGGTACCTGTCGGCAGTTCACCTTCAAGGAGGCCGCAATGTGACAGCGGACGCTCTATCCAGGTTCACACCGATAGAGTCGGAATGGTCCTTAGACGCAGGATCATTCTCCTTCATTCTGAATCAGTCCCAGAACTGCAGATAGACCTCTTTGCGACGAAAGACAACAAGAAGTTGCCCCTGTACGTGCCCCGTACGAGGACCCCTTAGCGGAAGCAGTGGACGCGATGTCCCTCGACTGGAACAGATGGTCCAAGATTTATCTGTTCCCTCCTCACAACCTTCTGTTGAGGGTCCTCAACAAACTGAGATCCTTCAAAGGGTAGCGGCAATAGTGGCCCACAAGTGGCCGAACAGCGTGTGGTTCCTCCTGGCATTGGAACTGTAGCTGAAGTTTGTACCACTACCAGATCCAGTTCTGACCCAGCGAGTCCAGAAGTCAACTGTCTGCGCTTCATTACAGAAAACCCGGACCCTGCAGGTCATGATTTTCTCTCCCTAGCGGTGAGAAAGCGTTTCGGGATTTCGAAAGCCAGTATAGACTTCCTTGAGGAATATAAATGCAAATCTACTAGAAGGCAATATGAGTCATCTTGGAGAAAATGGGTGGCCTTTTGTCAAGGCGAAGATTCCGCAGGAGATCTTGACAGACTTCTGCTTATCTTTTTTTTCCCCACCTCCATGGTCAAGGGTTGGCAGCGAACACGATTTCAGCGTGTAAGTCTGCTTTGACAAGACCCATTCTATATGCCTTCCAGGTCGACCTAGGTAACGAGATCTTTAATAAAGTCCCGAAAGCCTGTGCTAGGCTCAGACCTTCAGCACCTCCAAAGCCCATTTCATGGTCTTTAGACAAGTTCTTCATTTCGCTTCTCTGTTGAGCAATGAAGAATGTGCGTTAAAGGATTTGACACAAAAAGTTATTTTCCTAATTTACACTCGCGTCCGGGGCCAGGGTTAGTGAAATTGTAGCCTCTCGAGAGAGGCAGGTCGTGTTCAGTTCCTGGATGGGGAAGAACTGAACCTGTTTCCGGATCCTACGTTTCTCGCCAAGAATGAGTTACCCACCAACAGGTGGGGTCCCTGGAGAATCTGCCCTCTGAAAGAAGATGCATCTCTATGTCCAGTAGAATGCCTAAAGGTCTATCTTCATAGAACTTCAGACTTCAAGGGTGGTCAACTATTCAGGGGAGAAACATCAGGCTCAAATTTATCTCTGAATCAACTCAGAGCAAAAATCACATATTTTATTCGCAGAGCGGATCCTGACAATACACCCGCAGGTCACGATCCGAGGAAAGTTGCCTCATTCTTAAATTTCTTTAATTGCATGGATTTTGAACATCTCCGTTCATACACTGGCTGGAAGTCTTCCAGAGTGTTCTTTCGCCACTATGCGAAGCAAGTAGAGGAACTAAAAGAGATCTGTGGTAGCAGTGGGTCGCGGTGTTAACCCTACTGTTTAACTCTGCGAGGAACAGTGGTCTTAATTGGGACGATTAATTCCAGGGTGAGTGTGTAGTTACATACTGTACTACAAACTAAGTGAGGGCACTGTGTTGCCCATCCAGACTGTTCCATTTCCGAAGGTGAACCTAGCATAAGTGCAGACATGTGTGCCGAGCGTTTCTAACGCTAATGTCATTGATTTGTAATACAGGCTTTTATGACTTTGATACCTCGGTATCTTAAAAGTGGCATCTAATGTTTTTCTTTCAGACAAACAAGCCCTGTTTACTATCATACTTATGCTTAAAGTTTTGGGTTATCCTCTTCTTATATATATATGTATAATTGTGGTTAACCTGTCTGTTTATTGTCTGTCAATAAGCTTGTTCTTGAGAACCTTGCGTCTCCTTCACCTGTGTCAATTTATTGGTATAATTGAGCATTCATTCTATGTACCTTATCTGGGATAATTCTAATAGAATTGTTCCTTTATGCAAGCTATGTTGCATTGGTTTTCCTCCTATGCGGATATAAAACCTTTGGCCAATACAAGTATTGTGCGGAAAACTGGTCGATATTTCATATTGACTCAGTGGTCCTTTACAAACTATGCTTAACTTAATATAGGGCGAGACCACTATATTAGCTTGCCTGATATTCATACATAGATATATGT
>NC_090737.1:78372532-78375032 GCF_036898095.1 Palaemon carinicauda
CAACATGGGTTTGCAAAAGGATATAATTTGAATCTGCATGGTATTTAACCTATTTGAATCCTTTGCTGAATCCTTTGATTATATCACACTTGAAAGTCAGCTGGACTAGAAGAAATATAAATATGAATTAATGAACACCTGATCAGTTGAAAATCACCCTTTGAACAATAACTTGAATATCCGCGAACTGAGAAATAAAAAACTAATGAAATTGAATTAATAGTTAAGCAATTAGAAGATGGTAAAATGCTTGGAATGAGAAAGATTATTATTATTATTATTATTATTATTATTATTATTATTATTATTATTATTATTATTATTATTATTATCATTATTATTATTATTGCTGTTATTGCTGTTGATAATATTATTATTATTATTATTATTATTATTATTATTATTATTATTATTATTATTATTATTATTATTATTATTATTATTATTATTTCAATCTAAGCTTTAATTCTAGTTGGCAAAGCAAGATGCTGTAAGCCCAAGGGCTTCAAAGCGGGAAAAATAGTCCAATGAGGAAAGGAAGCAAGGATATAAATAAATTACATGAGGCAATAAATAATCTAAATCAAATATTTTAAGGACAGACAGTATCGACATTAAACTAGATTTTTCATGTTTAAACAATAAAAAGGGAAAACATAAACAGAGAAGAAGAAATAAGATAGAACAGCGTACCCGAGTGTGCCCTCAAGCAAAAGAATCCTAATCCAAGACAGTGGAAAGCCAAGGCACTACCCGAGACTAGGAAACAATGATTGGATTTTGGAATGTCCTTCTCCTACAAGAGCTGCTTACCATTGCTAAAGAGTCTTTTCTACCCTTACCAAAGAGGAAAGAAGCCACTGAACAGTTACATTGCAGTTGTTGATTGTTTTTTAATCTGATTGTTGTTAGAAGTATGAGGACATAAGAGAATGTGGAAAGTATTGGCCAGACTATTCGGTGTGTGTGTAGTCGAAGACAAAATGAGCCGTAATCAGAGAGATGTATCCAATGTAGTAGTGTTTCGCCAGTCAAAGGAGCTAATACCTATCTAGCGGTAGTATATCACCGAGTGGCTTGTGAACTGGCCAACTCGCTATAAATAATGTGTTTGTTTGGTTTTACATATTTTTTTCTAGCATCAGTAATTGATTACAGTTTTATATATTGAAATGGAAAAATTAAAATCGAAATTCTAGTGTTGGCCAGGATAAAAGAAAAAAAAAAGAAAAGAGGAATTACCATTGGGAGTAAAGTAAAAGACTAAAGCTGCATACTGAGTATTGAAAAACCTATTATTGTTTAAAAGTATGATAATTTTTGGACAATTCCTTCACTGAGACTCCTTATTGAAATTAGATTCTTATAAGTAAATGTCCCTAAGCCAAAGGATATGACTTTATAACTTGGACTTTTTTATGACCTCATCAATCTCACTAGCGCCTGCTTTACAGATAGTGTAATAAATTAATTCAGTGCGTCACTTGTAGAGCTGAGGGATTGGAATGAGAGTCTTAAATCTTCTTCGATAGCATTCATTACTTACTTAAGTTATTAACTCTGGATAGGTGTGGTGGTTTCTTTACGACTTGAGGTTAAAAAAAAAAAAAAAAAAACACTTTTTTTTTCCCCATAATTTTTCATCGGTATTGGTTGTGAGTGATATCGACCTGCGAGACCTCAGTTCAGTGTGCGCAGCTGTCGGATGAGTACGCATATCATCCCAGCTCTTTTCCATGTGCTATTTCTGAGATACCCTCAGGTCGAGCTCGACCTATAAACACCTAATTAAGGTAAGTTATGTAATATGAAATTTTTACATAATCATCGAATGTGCAGTAATGTTTAGGCGTGCATATCAAAGAATTGTTGTAAAATGTTTGTGAAAATCTTCTACACCTTATGTTTTTACAAAATAGCTTATAAATTCTCCTGTTTTTGTAAGTTTGTACCTTTATGATAACCTAATTATGATCATTATTTTATTTTTTTCTAATTGCAAAATAATCTGTATATTTCATTCCAGCTACCATAATATTTTTCTGCAAATCCTTGAACAATTATATAAGTAAATGACTCACTGATATTGACATATCTTTCTCCATTTCAGGTAGGTGGTGTGGTTGGCAGCCTTTTTGTGAGCATATCCGACACTAGGTAGCATAGATCTATGTATTCCTCTTTTTTATAAAATTTCTGATATATTCATGCATAAATACCATGCTAAGCAATTAATATAAGGATTTGTTTTGAAAAATTTCATGATATAACTCAGAAAAAAAAATGCCCCTTTATAAAACTTTAAATATTATCCAAGTGTATATTCTTTAGCATATTTTTGTTGTACAATAATAATACAATATACTGTAAAAAAAAAATTAGCCACTAACTATGTCATTTACCTACACCAAAAAAAGTTGAAAAGAGGATAGATTTTTAGAAAAAAAAACATAATTCATTTCTCATTCCAAAAAACGTTCCCTTTTTTGTTTTTCTAACC
>NC_090737.1:78380032-78430032 GCF_036898095.1 Palaemon carinicauda
AAATTATATTCCATAATAATTTGGCAATCCCTTTTTGAATCAAATTAATTTATATAAATATTTAATAGTGAAAGTCTATGAAAAGGATTAACATATCAACACTGAAATGGGTTTTGGCTCACAAAACGTTAAAGAATGGTTAAGGAAAATTTTTAATACATTTCACATATTAACCTAAATCTCAAAGTTCCATTAACAAATAATTATTCTATAAAATGTATTTACATTAACACACTGCACTCGAATTAAAATCCAAATAATATCACCAACGTTTGAACAACACTATAAACGTTATTCGTTGGATCGAAATAATTTATTCACGCTTGAGTATATATATATATATATATATATATATATATATATATATATATATATATATATATATATATATATATATATATATATATATATACTGTATATTGATTTAATTCATCCAGAAATTCATAGCAAAACATTTACGTAGCGTTTGGGACATAGCTCTGGCAGCGTAAAGTTGCCAATATAGTAATTTTAAGAATGGGTCTTAACCTTGCTTGCAAGGCAACTTTCTTTCAGTTAACTCCCCCCCCCCCCCACCCTTCCCCTCGTGATTTTGAAAAAAAAGGTAAAACCAACCATGAAAATCTCCAAGAACTCTTCAACCCCCTCCAAACATAAAACAGATGTAATCCCTCGTGCTCATATTTTGTGTGTGTCATAGTGCATACCTAAAAATTACACAAGATTTCAAAACAAAACAATTTTAAATAAAAACTTAATTCCTTGAAAAAAAAAAAAATATATATATATATATATATATATATATATATATATATATATATATATATATATATATATATATATATATATATATATATATATATATATATATATATATATATATATTAGGGCTCCCAGGTCTAGACTCTAAAAGTATATATCATACCATAGCTTGTGACTGGGAACCAAACGTATAAGATTATAAATTTCTCCCTCATACTTGGGATCGAACGCTGGCCTCTTTTAATGAAAGGCCAGGTCAAAACCAACCATGCCACGAGAGGTCATAAAAGAAGTCGGAACCTAACTGCTAGCCAGCAGTTCAGGATTTACCTGGCGAGACATCAGTCTCTTACCAGCGAGTTTTCCCCGACTTCCCGGCCCACCACGTGACACAATTGGTATTAATTCATTCAAATTATCCTTAATGAGTCAATATGGATAAATATCAACACAACATCATGTTCAAATAGAAGTTTGAGGTAGAAATTTATTTCTATTTGAACACGATGTTGTGTTGATATTTATCGATATTGACTCATTAGGGGTAATTTGAATGAATTACTACTAATTGTGTCACGTGGTGGGCCGGGAAGTCAGGGAAACCTCGCTAGTTAGAGACTGATGTCTCGCCATGTAAAATCCTGAACTGCTGGCTAGCAGTTAGGTTCAGACTTCTTTTATGGCCTTTCGTGGCATGGTTGGTTTCGACCTGGCCTTTAATTAGAAGGGGCCAGCGTTCCATCCCAAGTATGAGGTAGAAATCTATTTCTATTTGAACACGATGGTGTATTGATATTTATCCTTATTGACTCATTAGGGGTAATTTGAATGAATTACTACCAATTTTGTCACATGGTGGGCCGGGAAGTCGGGGAAAACTCGCTGGTAAGAGACTGATGTCTCGCCAGGTAAATCCTGAACTGCTGGGTAGCAATTAGGTTTCGACTTCTTTTATGGCCTCCCGTGGCATGGTTGGTTTCGACCTGGCCTTTAATTAGAAGGGGCCAGCGTTCGATCCCAAGTATGAGCTAGAAATTTATTTCTATTTGAACACGATGTTGTGTTAATATTCATCCATATAAGAGTATATATATTATGACTGGCAAGTTACTCGGCCTCTCAAATTCTAAACTCACTTGCCTGCTTTTACATTAAAACTATTATACTTTGAAATATTAACGTACGAATTCTGAGACATCTCAATAACTCCTACACAGCTATATATAAAACACTTTATATCCAAAGGTCTCTAAAGTACACTCAAAACTGAACTGGGTAATTACCCTCAAGAGTTATTTATGATTCAGTATGCCTCCTCACAGGATACAAGCGGAATGTAATTCTAAACAATGGAGATTGCAATAATCTACTCTTTACCAAAATAAATATATTCTATATCAATTACAACAATTGGAAAATAATATACAGCATAACAAAATAAATCACTTGAATTATTAAGTCTGAAGAAAACAGATTAACAAAAATTATACGATCTGATAATTATATAACTTAACTTTAAATATTAAATCTGAATAAACCTTAGATTAAGACAAAAGAAATACTGCATTAAAAATGATACAAAAGCTTGAAATTTAATGTGAATAATACAATGTTCAAGTTTGATAATGTATGAAAAAAAGATAACCAGATGATGATACAACAGGCCCAGTTACAAACACTTAACACAATGCCAACACTTACCCTAATAAATTGAATTCAAAATCACTATTTCGTCTTACGTATCATTTCAATACACAATTTGCTTTGGGGCACAGAGTCACTTAGGACAGGACACACTATACGTACTGAGCACTTTTAAAACAATACACTGGGTAGGGTATGAGAGGGAGAGAGGGGGAGTTGTCTGTTTTAAAGCTACAATATCTAACTCTATCTCTCTCTGTTAACCTGCTGCTGCCTTTTATATGAAATTTATCTGTGTACAGAAACCTCCCAACTGAGGTCAGGTACCGTGGGGGCCTAGCAAGGTGCCAGAGTTACCAG
This sequence comes from Palaemon carinicauda, assembly GCF_036898095.1. Lineage (NCBI taxonomy): Eukaryota > Metazoa > Arthropoda > Malacostraca > Decapoda > Palaemonidae > Palaemon > Palaemon carinicauda. The sequence goes on from NC_090737.1 coordinate 78,382,799, forward strand.
GTATTGCTCTACCAAATGCTACTCATACCACGCCAGACAGCTCTCTCAGTCATCTAGCTCCCCACACCTTTTCTCCCCGAAGTAAAAAAAAAAAGAAGAGAACATACTATCACCAAGCATTTCGTGAAAATTCGAAGGCACGTTATACTGAATTTTCCAAAGCACATGTTACTCATCATTCTCTCTCAGAGAAGACAAAATTACACTCTTCACACAGCTAAGCTGCTTCAGTAAGTATCTTCCTTTTCTCTCTCTCCAGTACGTTCGAATGTGTTAAGGAATTCCTCATAAATACTACTCTACTATTATCAATTCTTCTAAATCCGCCCTCTCCTTTATGTTAGCAGCCTCTGTCCATCTCTTAAAACATTGTTGTATCTTATAAGCGTAATGCAGGAAAGTCATTTCCTGGTCCTTTTCTATACTTCGGAACCTTTCATTAAAATATTCAGGGGTTATCTGATACACTTGCAGCCTGCTCCTCTTCACTTCTTGATACTCCATCCTCTGGTCCTGACATAAGGATAAGTAAGCACTGCGGCCCTTCCTAAAGAGCACACTCTGCAAAAATACAGACCATTTATCTTCTGGCCATTTCATCGTCACTGCGACAGTTTCAAAATGATCAAAGAACTCATCTAGAGACTCTTTTGTGAACCTTAGAATTAACCTGTGGACTTCCCATACATTAAGCATGGGTTCGTGCCTAGAAGGAGTCGTCTCGGTTTGCACTGTCAGCTGTGCACGGGCGTGCAACAGCTTTAACTCCCGCACATACCTCACTTCTTCCACATCTTTTTCTTCTCTCCTTGATTCCATTTCTTTTGCACATCGCATTTCATCTCTCCTTTCTTCTTCCTGTCTTCTCTCTTTTTTTTCTTACCTTGCGATTTCCCTCGCTTCCATCTGTCTAGCATGTCAATTTTCTTGTCTCTCTTCTTTCCGTCGTCTCTCTTTCTTCTCATTGTGCGATTTCTCTCGCTTCCATTAACCTTGTATGTCTTGCAATCTCTTGGGCTTCTTCTCGTTTTTTTACTTCCATTTCCTTCTATTTTGTCACCATCTTCAACTTTATCAAATTATCTTCTAATGCAATTCGTTGAATCTTAGCCTCAACATCCCTACCTGCTTTAATACCTGCCATTTGAGGGTCATCCAATCTTTGTTTTGGTTGAAATTCTTCCTCAGCTTCCTCCAACAGTTCAGGAGCTGCCTTAATATTCTCTTCCAACAACTTTCCCGAGTTTATTAACACTTCCAAGGCTAGACACTTGACGTGGGCTTCAATAATCACACCCAATACAAGATGCCATTAGGATAGTGAGCCACTGAGATTTAGTTACATCAGCTTCTGATAATTCCTGAAAACCTTGGTCCTTCAAAAACTCTTGGGTATTACACTGTGCCATCTTGAAAGTCGAAAATATCAAATTCTTATCCCAAAAATATATCCAAACAATACAAAAAATCTTATAAACACTGAATTTATTCAAAACTTCAATCAAAACATGGCCCTGTTATCACCAATATTTAAAACAGAGACACTCCATCGCAAGGGTCTGGGAACCATAAATCTATTAAACGATTATTGCTCCCGGGTCTAGGCCCCATAAATATATATTATGATATAGCTTGTGATTCGAAACCAAACATATAATATTATATATATTATGACTGGCAAGTTACTCGACCTCTCGAATTCCAAACTCACTTGTTTGCTTTTACATTAAGATATTAATACATGAATTCCGAGACAGTTAAATAACTTCCAGACAGCAATATATAAAATACTGAATATCCCAAGGGGTCTTAAGTATACTAAAAACTAAACTGGTTAATTACTCTTAAGAGTTATTTTTAATTACTATGGCTCTTAACATGATATGAGCGGAATCTGATTCTAAACAATGGTGATTGGAATAATACACTCTTTACAAAAATAAATATATTCTGTATAAATTACAACACTTAGAAATGAATTTACATAATAACAAATAAATCACTTGAACAAAACTTACATTAGGACAAAAAATATATGATCTATTAATTATATAAATTTACTTCAAATGTTAAATCTGAATAAACTTTACAATAAGTCAAGATAATTAATGCAATGATAAAATACAAATGCTTCTAAGTAAATTTGAAAAATACAATATTCTTGTTTGATACTTAATGAAAATAGATAATCAAATCACGATACATAAAATTAACCTTCCTACAGGGCCAGTTACAAAAACTTTACACTATACTAAATATCACCATAATACAATGAATTAAAAATCACCGTTTCAACTTACATATCTTTTCAACACATGATTTGCTTTGGGGCACAGAGCCACTTAGGACAGGACACACTATACGTACTGAACGATTTTAAAATAATACACAGGGTAGTTGTGCGAGAGGGAGAGAGGGGAAGTTGTCTGTCTTAAGGTTCCAATCTCTATCTCCATCTGTCTCTGTAAACCTGGTGTCGTCTTTTATATGTAATCTAACTGCTTCTAAAAACTTTCCAACTGAGGTATGGAAGCGTAGAGGCGAAAGGTGCCAGAGTTCCCAAGTATCGTTAAACATGCCACACTAGACAGATCTCTCAGTCAGTTACCTCCGACCACCCTTGGCCAGCCCCCCCCCCCCTCAAAAAAAAAAAAAATACATCCTATCACCATGGCTTTCATGAAATTTCAAAAGCACGTTGTACAGAATTTTACAAACCACATGTTACTGATCATGCTCTCTCAAACATGATGTAATACCTCAAAAAATATAAAACAGCATTATCCAAGTCCTTGTTCATATCGTGAATGATGATTCAGATAACACTCTCAAACAGTTTACGAAATGCTTCGTAACAAAATATATGAAAAAAAAAGTTAATTCTTAAAAATAACATATACTTACATAAACTAACTTAAATAAAGAATTCAATGAGATTAACGACGAAAGTCAAATGTAATTTACTTAACACACCTATGTGTACATGAGAGGAGCTTATTTTTCCGGGCTGGTTATCATGTCTTATATGCAAACTTGCGATTTACTTGAATCATTAATAATCTATTGTGTTTACTCCACAGTAGACAAGGTTCATAAGTATATATATATATATATATATATATATATATATATATATATATATATATATATATATATATATATATATGTACATTTGTGATTCGAATAGCTCAAAAACTATTCAACTGGTTTTCATAAAATCTAGTCCGATCAATAGTCGATTTCTATATTTTAATCAATGTATATATATATATATATATATATATATATATATATATATATATATATATATATATATATATATATATATATATATATGTATATATATATATATATATATATATATATATATATATATATATATATATATATATATATATATATATATATATATATATATATATATATATATATGTCTGTGGGTTTGTGATCCGAATAGCTCAACAACTATTCAACTGGTTCTCATAAAATATAGTCCGATCAATAGTCGATTTCTATGTTTTAATTAATGTATATATATATATATATATATATATATATATATATATATATATATATATATATATATATATATATATATATATAAACAAATAAATACACGCCTAACCAAAAAGATCCTATTATTACTTTTGTTGCTTCATGAACAATTTACAATAGTTCAAATAAAGGAAAATCTTCTATTGTGAAACTATGTGAAATGATACGTCTAGCTGTCATTTCTTTTCTCTCTCTCTCTCTCTCTCTCTCTCTCTCTCTCTCTCTCTCTCTCTCTCTCTCTCTCTCTCTCTCTCACACACACACACACACACAAAAAAAAAACTACCATAAAATAGATACACTATGAATTTGGAGAAAATATATACGAGAGACACGACCCATGTGAACCAAACCTTATCTTTTTATTCCAAACAATATTTTGAAATCCGCGTTGATCCTTGTTTCTCCACACCTTCACTGAATACCATTTCCTTACCCTCACTCGCCAAACACATAGAGAACACTTAAGCTCTCCTGGAGGCATTCAATCTCAACGTGCCATTCCATCTAGTCCGGCCCAGATTTACTGGATTAAATAGTACTTCATATTTATATTCGAATATTTTTAATACAGTATTTTCCTTCTTCACTAAGCTGGTTTTCAGTTTGATATAATAATTACAAAAACCAAAGCACGGGTTCCTTGTATTTCATGCCATATACATATATTTAAAAAATAGGCATCTGCTTCAGTTGTGGAGCTACAAAAAGCTTATTTCTGAAATATATTACATATTGAATATAGCATCATACTTATTTACGTTTTCTTCTTCTTCTTCTTCTTCTTCTTCTTCTTCTTCTTCTTCTTCTTCTTCTTATTATTATTATTATTATTATTATTATTATTATTATTATTATTATTATTATTATTATTATTATTATTATTATTATTATTATTAGTGTTGTTGTTGTTATTTCTGCAACCTTAGTTGGAAAGATACGATGCTATAAGCCCATGGGCTCTAACTGGGAAAAATAGTCCAGTGAGGAAAGGAAACAAGGAAATAGAAAACTGCAAGAGAAGTAATAAACAGTCAAAATGAAAATACCGATAACAGTAACAACATTAAATTAGATCTTTCCTATATAAACTTTAAAAAGTTAGACTATCATGACCATCTTTACAGTTAATCACGAGAACACTAATCCAAGAAAGTGGAAGGCCATGGTACAGAGGCTATAGAACTATCCAAGACAAGAGAAATAGGGCTTGATTTTGGAGTATTCTTCTCCTAGAAGAGCTGCTTACCATACCTACAGAGTCTCTTCTACCCTTACCAAGAGGAAAGATGCCAATGAACAATTATATTGCAGTAGTTAACCCTCTTGAGCGAAGAAATCTTTTTGGTAATCCCAGTGTTTTCAGATATATGAGGACAAAAGAAAATGTAAAGAATATGCCATACTATTTGGTGTACGTTTAGGCAGGGACAAAATGAGCTGTGACCAGAGATTAGAAGCCAATGTAATACTGTCTTGATAGTCAAAGGACCCAATAACTCAATCGATAATATCTCAACTGGCAGATGGTGTCTTGGCCAACCTACTACTACTTTGATTGTTATTGGTTCTTTCCTCAAATATTAATACTTTTATTATTATTATTATTATTATTATTATTATTATTATTATTATTATTATTATTATTATTATTATTATTATTATTATTATTATTAGCTAAGCTACAACCCTATTTGGAAAAACAGGATGCGATAATCCCAAGGGCTCCAACAGGAAAAAAATAATAATATGGAGAAAAGAAATAATGAAATAAATAAATTATATGAGAGGTTGCGATGAATTACTATGATTTTTTAAGATCAATAACTATACTAGAAAGTCTTTTATGCATTAACTATATAAAAAAGGAAATTATCACCCTATTCAGCATAAAAAAACTGAACGAAAAATCTAGTTTTGGGTGAGATAGCCATATCCGTTTTTAAGGGATATTTGGCTACAGTGATATTCCCAGAGAATTAACCTTTAGGTCTCTAGAATTCTACCTCCTTTCGCGAATATCCTTAAAATTTCTCTTAAGGATATCGCAAAATATCAGGGTACATATATATCTTGATACGACACATAGCAATCTTCACCCCGAATAGCGTTTTCGTTTCAAGTGGGAAGAGTGGCAAAAACAGAAGGGGAGCCGTTATCAAGGTTACCCTTCCTCCCGTACTACTATTGAGTATCTAGATGGCGCTGTATGTAAGATGGCGCTGTATCTAAGATGGTGCTCATTCCTTGTAGCATTGAGTTTGGTGGTACAGATATAGTAATTTCAGGAGGGATCCTGCGAAATCCTTTTCTATAGAAAAGGAGGACCGGTCCATCAGGACGACATGGGTATCTCACCCACAAATAGATTATCGCTTCGCTCAAAATCAGTTTTTTTGGCTCAAGCTATGTCGTTCTGATGGATGTTTATCAGATAATTACTAAAAGTACTATATCTGTGGATTTTCATAGGTGCCTTAACCTTGGGACAATTTTTTTCATAGTCGTCCGGACCATTGAGACAAATGATGTTACCGTTATCCATCATTACCACTAATCATGAACAATGTCAGTGCTTCCTGCCCCCTGCAGGGAAGAGTCATACAGTAGAAAAATTGTCTCAAGGTGTGCTAATTACAGGGTGAAATAGGACGCAATTACACTCTAATAGACATTTATTTTGAATAAATGACCAAATGGAATAATGAGTGTATCATGTGTAACGTGTTAAGGGAATTATACGTACAACGTATACCGAAAGTATTTTTTTCCCTGAAAAGGAAGAAATGATGAGTGCCACTCTATATTGGAAAATTTTCCTAATATAATTTCTGTAAATGTTGTATAATATCAACACTGTGTACTATGTACACACAGCATAAGTGTTATCTGTATAATTAACCACCTGAGATTTTGAACAGTCTTAGTGTCACCATGGTGACACTCACTTAAAAGGTATCGCACTGGAAGTGTAAACACCTTTTCACCCTAATTGATAGTCCTAATCAATTAACTGTTCATCGCAGCACTAGACGACAGGTTTTAATACACTACCTGCCGCCACCACATAATGCTTCAGTTCATGGACTTGCTTTGCGTAGTGTTTGTAGAACACTGTAGATGACTTCCATCCAGTATATGAGCGAAGACACTCAAAGTCCATATACTGAAAAAAGTTCAGTGATGAAGAAATTTTTCTCGGATCATGACCTGCGGGTGTACTGTCAGGAACCGCTATGCGAATGAAGTAGGTGAGCTTTGCCTTTAGTTGTTTTAGTGATAAGTTTGATCCTGAAGTTTCTCCTTTGAAGAGGTGTCCTCCCCTGAAGTCTGAAGTTCTACAAAGATAGACCTTTAAACACTCTACTTGACACAGAGAGACATCTTCCTTCAGAGGGCAGATTCTCCAGGGACCCCATCTCTTAGTGGGTAGCTCATTCTTGGCGAGAAAGGCTGGATCAGGAAAGAGATTCAGTTCTCCCACTTTTATGAACTGAATGTAGCCCTCATTTCTTGATAGGGCTACTATTTCACTACCTCTAGCCCCTGAGGCTATAGCAAACAGGAAAATAACCTTCTGTGTTAGATCCTTGATAGAAAAATATTCATTTTTCAGAGATGAAGCATAATGTAGAACCTTGTCCAAAGACCATGAAATGGGCTTCGGAGGAGCTGCAGGCCTAAGTTACTGTCTAGCGCATGCCTTTGGGATCTTGTTAAAGATTTCGTACGCCAGGTCCACTTGAAAGGCATATAGAAGAGGTCTAGTCATGGTTGACTTGCACGTAGTTATCATGTTGGCTGCCAGACCTTGTTTATGAAGTTGGATAAAGGACAAACAAGTCTATTGAAATTTTTTTCATTCCTTCAGTTTTAACAAAAGCAACCAACTTTTTCTAAGACGATTCATATTGTCTTCTAGTTGACTTAGACTTGTATTCTTCTAAGAAGTCTATACTGCCTTCTGATATCGTAAATCTTTTCTTAACTGCTAAGGTGAGAAAATCATGAAATGAAGGTTTTGAGTTCTCTGTGATGAAGCGAAGATAGTCGACTTCTGAAGCCGTTGAGATAGTGCTGGGTTCGGTACAAGGACCAGCCTCAGCCTCAGTTCCATCACTAGAGAGAACCAATTGCTCTTGGGCCACTGCCGTTTCCCTGGAAGGATCTCAGCTTGTTGAGGACATTCAGCAGGAGATTGGAACAGCGAATTCCGGGTCCATTCATTCCAAACTATCAACAGGGCATCCGTTATCTCCTCTAGAGGGTCCTCGTATGGGGCTACATATCGAGGTAGTTTCTTGATGTCGCTAATCGTGAAGAGGTTGATCTGCAGTTCCGAGACTTGTTCCAAGATGGAAAAGAATGAGTCTGCATCTGGGGACCATTCTGATTCTATCAGATTAAGCATGAATAGCGCATCTGCTGTCACATTGCGGAACCTTTGTAATTGAACTACTGATAGGTGCAATCTCTCTAGACAAAGTAAGGCTAATATCACATGGTTGATATGGAACGATCTCGAGCCTTGTCGCTTCAGAAATCTCACTATCACTTCGCTATCCAAAATCAGATTGATGTTGACTTATCTGCGAGGGGAGAGTTTTCCAAACGTCAAAAGGACTGCCATGGCTTCCAAAATAATAATGAGAAAGGCCTTGATCAGAGATAATAAAGTTCCTTGGACTTTCCTTTGATGGGAGTGAACTCCCCATACTTCCGTCGAGGCATCCATGTGGATGGTCATCAACGGCAAAGGTGGTTGCAAGGGCACGGTCCTCATTAGGCTCTTGGCCTTCGACCATGGGTTAAGAAGTGATCGTAGTAAGGCCGGTATCGGTCGTTTTAGATTTCTTTGAGTGTTTGATACGTATCTTCTCCAGACTCCTGACGCACCTTTCAGATGTGCTCTTAGCACTAGGTCTGTTACTGCTGCGAACAGCAGAGAGCCCAGTACTCTTTCCTAATGGGGTCTTGAAATCTTGTCGTATTGCAGTAGTCTCTTGATAGACCCTGCAATCTCCCTCCTCTTCCCTGAGGGAATAGAGAGACAATGTGACCTCAGGTGCCAATGGTTTTCCAACTATTGAAAACCTTGAGCTGGAGACAGTCAAGATCTTGCATCCCGGATGTTCCAAGAACTTGATCACTTCTCTAGATGCTTGCAGACAAGCTGTTTCGGATGCTGCCCGCACCAGCCAGTCGTCCAGGTACACTGCTACCTGCACACCTTCTAGGCGTAGTTGTTGCACGACTACGTCTGCAAGTTTCATGAATATACTTGGTACTATGTTTAGTCCGAAGGCTATGGCTCTTAAAACATACATTATCTTCTGTAACTTGAATCCTACGTAGGAGGAGAGGGGGCGACTGACTAGAAAGTGCCAATAGGCATCTGTCAGGTCTATCGAGACTGTGAACGCCCCTTCTTGCAACAGGGTCGCCGACTGGTCTAGAAATTAGAAAAGACACATACTTGTGTATCCCTCCCAGCCAATAGCTGTGACCTACCCTTCCAATATTAAGACTATAGAGTTTCCTGATCAGGGAAAACTCAAAAGAGAAGGGTTCTAACCTCTAGGGATAGAAAAGTGTACTACCACTGACCCCTCTAAACTACTTAAAATTGTAGGGTAAATTAATAACTGATTTCTAAGGAATTGATTGAAGGAATTCTATTCTTTCAATATAGGATTGGTCTCAGCAAAAGACTGTGCAAGGATACACAACATATGTTGGAAAATAACTACTGTATAATATATACAATAGTTTTCTATCTGCAGTATATACTATACTGCAAATATACTGGCTACTGTATAATCATACACAGTAGTTCACCCGGCAGATTGCCAGCAGGGCTAGTACCTGGCGGCACTGGCCCAGCCGACATGCTGCCGGTTGGGTTAGTACCTGGAGGCACTAGCTGACAGAGAGAAAAAGCCTGGAGTGAAGGGCTGCCTTATTAAAATGTATGTTTACAATACATAACGGTGTAAATATATAACCTTACTGCCTTCTCCAGAATGTGGGTTCAAATGTAAGGGGAGAATGTATCATTCATTCTTCTATTCAGCCATAAGATCTGTTGCCAGCATTGCCAGTTTCAGGAATGTGGATGGTAGTCCAAGGGAGGACTGAAGAACCTTCAGCAGCAGAAGGGTTTCCCACCGGCAGCCGTCATAGCCGGCACAATATTCCCGGAGCCTTGTGTCCTTAAGGGAAAGACTGGGTGACTAAACAGCTGCCTATGTAGGAGCCCGGTCGGCACCGCAACCCACCCAGCAAGCGGTGAGATTGCTGGACAACGACCACAGGATTGCGATAGCTAAGTCATTGCTAAAGGACAGAGAGGGGAGGGAAAAGGGTCCTGTATCAAGTGTAGAAGAAGGCGGCAGGATTGCCGCTACTTCCACACAAGAGTGAAACAATGATTCAGCATCGGTGCCATCCTAGGAGGCAGAAGAATAACTATTCTTCAGCCTAGGGTCTGCCGAATTAATCTAGTATAGAAAAAGGCAGCAGGATTGCCGCCGCCTCCGCACAAGAGAGAAACAATGTTTCAGTATTGGCAACATCCTAGGTGGCAGAAGGATACTATTTTTCAACTTAGGGTCTGCCGGCACAGAACTAGGCTTCTAGACCACAGGGAAGAAGGTGGCAGCATCATACTACCGGTTCCGGTGCGGCCTAGAGAGGCTTAGCCTCCTATGCCGGCAGCTGTACACCAGCAGGTGAGTGACTACTCACCCTGCTGCTCTACCGCCGGCAGAAAGACTGAATACTCTAAGGTTCTAAGGTTCTATCGAAAACCAAAGCCGGGATCTCGCCGGCAAAGGTGGGAGAAAGAAAACCTCAGCCTAGTCACGCCGGAGTGAACTACTCTATGGCAAGATCAGATTGGGTTGCCACCTGCGGCGGCACTCAGAGGGAAGGAAGTATTACCCTTAAATCTCCACAGGAGACAAGCATCGAGTTATATAATTCTAGGAGATGTACTATCTCCCGTTGAATCAATAAAAGGATACACAAGGGTAAACAGGGATAATGTCTGAGAGTATACTACAGCGCCTAGGCTAGGTAGCCTAGCACGAGATGAGATCTCGGTTACCTAAATCACTGAAACTGTAACGTATATGATCGACAAAAGGAAGAGGAAATTATGCATAAAATATGTATCTTTACTAGCATAATTGTGTCTAAAGTGCTTCCATATTTATTAATGCTATTACAACCGGGAAAGTCGTTCTGCTAACTAAATAACACATGCATAACGAACGACAGTGCACATGCAGCCTCCGGTGACAGGCCTAGCTCCTAAACACAATAAATTACTCTAATTTCACTGTGAAACAGGAGCGATAAATTATACACTATAAAGAATAAATACTCAACTTTCCAGTGGTAAAAGAAGCTGGAAATTGCATATTAAATCCTCTTAAAAGCCTTTTTTGTATGTTTGAACTTATAAAGTTCTACCGATTCAATCACATGGTTAGGAAGATCATTCCACAACTAGGTAACAGCTAAAAAAAACTTCTAGAAATATCTGTATTATTGATACTCATGGTGGAGAAGGCTTGGCTATAAGAATGAACTACATACCTTGTACTATAAACAGGATGATACTGTCTGGGTAGATCTGATGTAAAGGATAGGCAGAATTATGAAAAATCTCATGCAACATGAATAACAAACAAATTGCATGACATTGTCAGAGAAAATATAGACCAAGAATAATAAATTTCATAGACCGTAACTTCCTGTCCAACAAATTAAGATGAGAATTAGACCGTGCGCGGACGGGATGCCGAATGCATTTTTGCCGAAGGACAAGAAGCAGAAGCCAGGAAGCCGAACGGACAGAATGCCGAACAGACATAATGCCGAAAGGACACAATGCCTAACAGACGTTAAGTCGAACGGACAAAATGCCGAATACTGCTACGACTAAATGTAATTATAAGCAAATATATATATATATATATATATATATATATATATATATATATATATATATATATATATATATATATATATATATATATTTTTTTTTTTCCTTTAGTCCAGTAAGAAAATCAATGATTATTTTTTTTTTTATTCAGAACACCTGTAAAAGACAAAAGGACGTAGGCCTGAAATAAAAGTAAAATGCTTGATAATCATTTTATTTCTACAATATACTACATACAATATGTGTTTATTTAAAAGATAAAATGTGTCGGCTGGGTTAAAAAAAGTTAAAAACCTACATAGTATAATGTATAAGAGAAAAAAAGAATATTTAAAAATTGTGAGCTAAAGACCGTAAAAAAGTTAATCCTTCATCCTTATCATAAGAACAAAATATGGATTTTATCCTATCGTTAATGGCATCGTATTTCTTGTTAAGTCGTGTTATATCAATCCCTGCAAAAGCTTGTTCAATTAGAATTTCATTACATGCTTGTTCATTTCTGATAACCTTTAGTAATTTGGCGAATGTTGGATGCGTTATGTTGATTATCTTTTTAAATGCCTGATGCCAGCCTTCAAGGGAATTGTTTGTTCTCGGTAAATCATTATTAACGCGAGTGTGAACAGACCACAAATCAACATCAAACAGTGGTTTCCTCCTTCGACCTCGCTGGATTATCCCTAACCATGTACTTTCAAAGTAAACCAAAAAATCACTTAACAATTCATCCGTTTCAGCATCTAAGATATTTACCAATTCGTTAAATAATTCATGTACATCTGCGGGTGGAACGAAGGCAAGTGCTTGTAACTGCTTGATAAAAAGTGCGTTATTGTGTTCAACATACCACTGCTGTAGACCACAAGACTGGATGTTTCGCCATAAACATTGGCCAAAATGAAAAAAACAACCTGATAAAAATGTATTAGGAAAGTTTTTTTTAATGCTATTTATTGTTGCTCTTTCGAAATCAACAGTTATTGAATCAGGATCCTGAACACCTTTGCTTTTTAAAAATCCAAAAATTTCGTCATACGTTTTTTCTTCTTTGTTACTAGCAATACAATATACCAGTGGCAAGGTTTTATTTTTTGAAACAATGGCATGTAAAGTATAAAGTTGCTTGCCTAAAGGAGCGGAGTCAAATGTGCCATCGGCAAACCATGCTCGTTTTTTAGATAATAATTCCAAGTTAGTTTCTGTCGATAAAATTGTAACGGTGGTGGTTTCATAAAGACGAAAATTCTCGCCACGGCTTGTCTTATCCAAGTCTTCACTTTCTTCATTCTTTCTTGCTCGTCTTACCATTCTTGCAAGTGTTTCTCTTTTAGGTATAGAACCAGCAATGCTGAGTGGCAGTTCTTCCAAGACTTTATTAATTATGCGGCTTGTTACCTCTTCTGTTTGTTCTGCTGAATTCTTCATTACATCCAAAGATTTTAAAATTATATTATGAGCACCGTCAGGAGGATGTGAATGTTCTGAAGCCTGTCCATGTTCGACATCACTAATTGTTCTAATTCTTGAATTGCACTCTTTTGCATTCTTTTTTATTTATGGCTGAAAGATTAAGTGATTGAAAGAATGAATAGATAAATGAAAGAAATCATTTATCAATTTGCAAGAGAGATATTTATATAGAGTATATAAAAAGAGATATAGTCATTATTCGGCATTTTGTCCGTTCGACTTAACGTCTGTTAGGCATTGTGTCCTTTCAGCATTATGTCTGTTCGGCATTCTGTCCGTTCAGCTTCCTGGCTTCTGCTTCTTGTCCTTCGGCAAAAATGCATTCGGCATCCCGTCCGTGTACCGAATTAGACAGGAAAACAATACTTGAAACAAGGTAGAATGAAAGAATTAAAACACTTATTCGAAAAAGATTGATCACAAAAATCTGAAGACTTTCTCAATAAGCCTTTTTTTTGCAAGGACCTAATATGTTTCTCAAAAGTAAATTTGCAGTAGAGAACCACATCTAAAAACCTAAAAGTCATGTAGAGTTAAAAAAACATTATCAATTCTGAGATGTCCCATAACATGAAAAATCACACATTTTAGCTAGATCTATATCAAGGGATTCAGCAACCCCAGATATACATTCAGGAGATGGAATTGATGCAAAGATAGTAGTATCATTTGAAATATGAAAAGATCTTGTTTTCTAGGCCAAACCAAATGTCCTATGTCTATAGTATGATAAGTAATAGGCTTAGAACCCCACAAATCACATTTCTGTACTAACTATGATGCCCATCAAAAACAACTCTTTGTGACTTTTTATTCAGAAATTCAATAATGATACTAAGAAAAGACCCACCCACTCCCAACTGTTAAGATTGAAAACAAGGGCCCCATGTTTAACACAGTCAAAGGCAATACTAAAATTAAGGTCTATCAAACGGACTTCCTGACCACAATCAAATGATTTATGTACAGGATTGGAGATTTTAGGAGGGTCATCAACTGTTCTCATGCCTTTACAAAAGCCAAATTGCAAACTAGGGAACAGATAAATACCTTCAACAACCCTATTTAGAAGTTTTGCCAATGGATATTAAAAAACATTAGATAATATAGGAGTTATGAAAATGGAGCAGTAATTAACTGGACTTTAGCTATCATAAACACCTTTTTATAGTGGAGTAACATTACCAATTTTCCAACGAGTGCTAAGAGCTCATTTTCTTGTTAACTTGAGCAAAATAAAAGATAACGTTAGAGCAAGGAAAACAGGAATGAGGAAAAGAGGAAGGAGGAAGATCAAGTTTCACATCACTTTGTTTACTGTCAAGCCCATCAGGTTCCATTTATTTCTTTAGACAATGAGTGGCAGAGTCCTCTGGTTCAAGTAGAGACGGAACTGTTGCATCTGCACCAATGAGTACAGATTTAAGGGTAGCCCACCAGATATGGCCTTTGGTTATGCCAGAAATGGTTTCTTTTATGGTTAAATTATCATCCTTTTTCAGGTGAAGCTTAAACTTTCTGAGCAAAAGCTCTAAGCTGAGTATAGTTATTCCAAGTCATATAAAATCTGTTATCCCTCTAAATATGATAGGCCTCCTGCTTCTCTAAATGAGCACGTCTATAATCATCATCGATCCATGGTTTGTCTTTAATTTAATACCTTAGCGTACGAGAAAGAATACGCCTATCTATTATGTTGACTAGATTCAATCATGGCATGATCAGATTGGCGTTCATACATATAATTTTGTGTTTCCCTGGCCATCACACACCATACAGCTCTAACATATAGTACTTGCCCTGCCCGTCATCCTGCCCCTTCTTGGCGTCCTCCCTAACCCGTCACATGCTCGAGTTGGGGGATGTGGGCTGTGGTCCTCCCTCCTAACTACCAAACTCTTCCACACCTGAAGTTCTGGAATCCATAAATATTGGGGGTGACAGTGGGGTACCGGAGACAACAGGGCATTTGGATTTGACTGTACATATGATATATAAATTAACCTGGAAAAAATCCTTGTTCCATATGCAGAGGACGCTACTCGCTTAAACTTATTCCATCTCTTTAATGTAGATCCGGGGATGCTGAACCCCTTTAAAGAGATCTATCTTAAAATACTGTACGGTACAAATCATATAGCATTGAGATAAATGCTGAAAAGAAAGGCTGAGTATGATTGTAAGTCGAGGACAGACTGTGGCTCCTGAGCATCCAGATCTCAGCATTGATAGAATTTCTTCAACTCCATAAAACTCTTAAAATTTTAGGACGTATACTTTTGACAAATGCATTTGGTTTGTTCTTCATCAATTGAACAAAAAATTGACTTTTTGAGAATGTCTTTCAAGAATTTCTGTGATCATTGTTTTCTGAAGGAGTGTTTTAATTCTTTATTTTTGCCTTGTTTTGAACATTGTTCTTTTGTATGGTCGTCAGATTTTACATGTCATCTTAATTTGTTCAACAAGAACTAGTGGTATGTTCAATTTCTTATTGATGATTTAGATATTTAATATTTGACACTAATGGCGTCAACATTTGTCATCAGATGTTGGGGTGTGCAGGTTTGGATAGGCATTATAATCAAAGTTTATGTAGTAGGTTCACCTCCCAAGGAGAGCCGTTCGCCGCAGGTTGCACATGAGCGATATTGGTAAATTCTCTGAAACCCTTTGGTCCTACAACAGCTGTTGAGAGAGCTAGAAAACCTTGGACATAGAGGTGGCTGGTAATGGTGTGTATTGCTTCAGGAATTATGTTTTGAGTGCATCATACGCTATCTAGTTGTCCCCTTATTCGCAAAGCCAATGAGTAATTTTGGGAAAGTCTCCTCTGGGATCGCGGTATGGACATAGACTGCTTTAGTGAGTCACGTACTTGATAGCAAACTGATTCTCAGTGTGCTGAAACGAGGTGAATGCCTCTCAACTTGCTACGGGAGTTAGTTTCATGGATGTTACGTAGAGAGAAGAGTCAGGGTCGGAGTTAGGCATCGTCAAACTGTATGGCAGGAGAGAGCTGGTACTCTGACGGTCAAAAATGTTTCAAATTAGCTGTTAAGTAAGAACAGAAAGGCAAGATTTATATAACGGAAATGATTCAACAAGATAATGTGTTTGCATACAGTAATTTGATAGCAAAAATAACAAAAACTCACGCAGTTAAAGACATACGATAGGAAGCTTAAACTGGTTTGTAATATCAGTGCAGTGGGATAGCAAGAGATAGGAAAATGCAATACCGTTACTGTGTACGAGCGCATATACATTACGTGCAGTACAACATCTTCCAAACTCGTTACGGGTGTTGTGGGAAATATGCTGTTAGTTTTCAATTCAGTGGTAAAAATTCTTTAGTCTCTGCTACTAATGAGTGGCACACCTTCAATATTTAAGACTATTCTTTCTCTCTCTCTCTCTCTCTCTCTCTCTCTCTCTCTCTCTCTCTCTCTCTCTCTCTCTCTCTTTCTGCAACATCCAAAGGTCTCAATGTAAAAATACTCTCTCTTTTTCTTCTCCTAAATTGTGATCCTTTTTTAACTATTTCTTCAGTTTCCTCCCGAGTGTAAGCTACATAGAACACCTGGATAGACCTTTGTTCTTATATTGGATATGAAAAGATGGAAAAAGCTATTTTCGGTTGGCAGTTATTACATTTCACTTATGACTTAACTTTTTTATTTTTGCAGCAGTGCCTCTCTAGTGCTATCTAGCTTTTCCGACTCCTTTTCAATTCTTATCCTTTAATGAAAATTTACTATCCAATCAGAAAATGAGGTAGCATAGAGTATAGCGAGAAAAATTTATATATTTGTATTTTTAAAGTGTACGACTTTGTTACCTTTATGGACAATTCAATTAACAATATCTACTCATAGCAATTTAAGAAATTCCATATATATATATGAAATTTCATATTCAAGGAAGGTTTCACTAATCATTAGAAGTAAGGGCAAATGTCTGAAATTTCAATTGTTCTTTGCCCACGTATTATAGAAATTCCAATAACGTGATCTGTTACGGGATTTTCTAACAACGGATAAGGCATACTTGCAAGCGCTGCTTTTTGAGGAGCGCCAAGAACCAAAGGTTGTGATTGTATATTTAGGCTAATTGGGGTGATATTTGTCACATGTCGCATAATTGGGTCATTTTGTATTTAAGATGGTCGCCCCACCTCCTACGTGGTAGGTTCGTGACATGCAAAAATAAGTATGTCGACCATCGCAAAAATGACATATTTCTTCACGAAGTCACTGTGATGAGATGAAATAGAAATGAGCGATGAACAAATGTGTCACAGATGGAGAACATGTGTCGCGCGTAGCTCAATTGTACCAGTTTGGATGTCGTGGCATGAAAATTTTGCCTGTTAATGGAATGTATATTGTCCACACGGGGTCCACAAAGGCTGAATCTGGAAGGTCACATGACTTCTTGGCCCCATATAGCATGCTCCAAGTAGGAAGTAGTTACAAGCTGCATGCACCACTTGAAAGAGCAAGTCACCTGCTACAGTGACATGGGTGGAGGTCAATACTAGACTACTCGTTCTCAAAGAGGGCACTCGCAAAGTGAGCCATTTTTACAACAGTATCAAAATGACATAATTTTCCACTTACCCTCACAAATTATTATTATTATTATTATTTGCTAAGCTACAACCCTAGCTGGAAAAGCAAAATGCTATAAGCTCAGGGGCCCCAACAGGGAAAATAGCCCAGTAAGGAAAGGAAAGAAGGAAAAATAAAATATTTTAAGAAGAGTAACATTAAAATAAATATTTCCTATATAAACTATGAAAACTTTAACAAAACAAGAGGAAGAGAAATTAAATAGAATAGTGTGCCTGATTGTACCCTCAAGCAAGAGAACTCTAACCCAAGACAGTGGAAGACCATAGTACAGAGGCTATGGCACTACCCAAGACTAGAGAACAATGGTTTGATTTTGGAGTGTCCTTCTCCTAGAAGAGCTGCTTACCATAGCTAAAGAGTCTCTTCTACCTTTACTAAGAGGAAAGTAGCCACAGAACAAATACAGTGCAGTAGTTAACCCCTTGAGCAAAGAAGAATTGTTTAGTAACCTCAGTGTTGTCAGGTGTGTGAGGACAGAGGAGAATCTGTTAAGAATAGGCCAGACTATTCGGCGTATGTGTAGGCAAAGAGAAAGAACCGTAACCAAAATGAAGGATCCAACGTAGTACTGTCTGGCCAGTCAAAGGACCCCATAGCTCTCTGGCGGTAGTATTTCAACGGGCGGCTGGTGCCTTGGCCAACCTACTACCTCAAAATCTCCGGAACAAAAGACCCTGGTGCATTCAAGTCCCCCATGGACAAATGTTCCTCACTGCAAGTCTGAGTACCTCACACACGCATTGGGTCCCATTACAATCGATGGGATGCTAGGGGTCCCCAAGATTGGGTTATCCCCGTATTGCATAACCCTATATAGGTGGCAGCATAGGTGCATGTACATGCACATGTGCTACACCTGTTGGTAGGTGTGAAAAGCCTGGTATGTCCCCTCACAGACTGCACCGGATTTGTGTCCCCAGGTTGCGCTGTTCAACCGCCACTGGGTTGCCATTGTGCCCGTGTTGCGATTAGAAGGAATACAGATGATTACAGGCACACACGTGGCAGAAACTAAAGATTTATCCCGGAGATGTGACCCATTGCATATAGTAGACGATAGTAGTCCTCATCCTCACCGAAAATAAAAAGGAGATCTTACAACCCCTTTTCGAATAAATGGGATTTAACCCCAAATCTTGGTAAACCGCGTAAATTATATCCATATGTACAGGGCCCCCTAGCTGCACGTGCAAGTGCACGTGTAACACCTGGTGGTGAGTGCTGGAAGCCTGTTCTGTCCACTTGCTGACTGGTCCTGTTTGGTAGCCCCGAGTTGCACCGCTTGGGTGCCAGGGGGTTGCCATTGGTCGGATGATGCAATATCAAGCCGTGCATGTGCCAACGCAGGACCACGTGGCAAGTGAGTTAGAGTTTTGCCTGATATACAGTGTATGCCACGTGGTGGCCGAGGAGTCGGCCTGTAACTTCAGGGAGTTCAAACAAAATGGATCGGTGAAATTTTCAGCAAATAAAATTTTAAGTATTTTTCGGAAAAAGTCCCATTGACTGAACATGGAAATTTCAATTGCAAGTGGCACGTGATTTCGAGTTTCCTTAGGGTAGCCACCCATACCGTCATGTATCCCGATCCCCCGACCCTAAACCCTGAAATTTTTATGAAGATTGAGCCACAAGTTTTTGCGGGATTCAAAAGGACCAAATCTCCAACACTTTGTATTTTTGGTCCTTTGGAGAGGTACCTCAGGTTGATTTTCAATAGATTATCAAATGATAATCCATATGATTTTACCTATTGAATTTCAACCTTCGGTTATGTTCTATTGTACCTGTCACCTATATTTCCTAAATGTTAGTATTTCTTTCTTAATATGACATATTGATTTGAAAATTATGAAATTCGAATATATGTGCACTTAAAAAAGCTTACACACAAACTAATATCTCAAAAATAAAAAAAAAAATAAAAAAAAACATGAACATTAAAATGAACCGCAATATGTGTAAATATTTTTACAGGCTCTTTAGTCCAGTATATCAGAGAAATGACCCAACACAAATTCCACTGTTTATGTGAGATATAACAAATTATAGATAGTTTTCTCGGCTTTCATTTCAAATGGAAAATTTTACCAAAATTAGCAAGTGCAATACAAGATTTATTCAAGATGGCGTCCAGAAACTTTAGTCTTCTCCATGAAAATCAATTTACTCAAAAATTTTAAGAATCAGACCTTAGAAATTACTGTCAATTTGTACTGAATCTTGGGTTAATGATATAGTTATCACTTTAATGTGATCATTAGAAAAGAATATAGTTCAAACTTTAAGATAGCTGCCACTAGAATACGGCTAAATAGTCAGTGATTATTTTGGTATTATAATTGCCCAGTATATAAAAGATGATCCTTGAAAAAAACTGAGAACGAGGAATCGACGTATTCCTTTGTTTTAGACTACACTAAAGCCTTTGATACAGTTGCTGATGACATCTTGTGGAACGACATGTACTTTATGGGTTTTCCACCTCATGTCATCTCACTTCTGAAAGCACTGTACAATCAACAGAAAGCAGCAGTGTGAACATCTTATGGCCTAACGGATTGGTTTAACATCGGTCAAGGTGTCAGACAAGGATGCATTGTTTCTCCCCACCTTTTTAACATCTACTCAGAAACCATAATGAGAAATGTGCTTGAAGACTACAAAGGCGGCATAACTGTTGGAGGACAAAAGATCACTAATCTCAGACACGCCGACGATGTTGTTTTAATCGCTGGAAGTATGGAGGACCTCCAACAATTAGTATCAAAAGTAAAAGCTGAGAGTGAAAAAGTGGGACTGTACCTAAATCCTAAGAAAACAAAGGTCATGAAGTGTCAAAAAGCCCCGTCTGATTAAGAAATTCTACTAGACGGAGTTGCCCTAGATAATGTCACTGAATTTACTTACCTCGGAGCAACTTTCACCAATAATGGAGACGACTCCCAAGAGATCAAAAGAAGAATTGGGATTGCAAAGAATGCCACCATCACACTAAGCAATGTGTGGAAAGACAAACATATCACTCTAAACACAAAGAAGCACCTTCTCAAATCACTTGTCTTTCCCATCGCATCATACGGCTCAGAATGTTGGGTTTTAAAAGCTACAGATCGGAAAAGATTAGAAAGTTTTGAACTATGGTGTTACAGAAGAGTCCTTAGGATAAGCTGGATTGAGAAAAAGACTAACGTGGAAGTTCTACAAAAGATCAATATCGAAAAAAGATTACTTGACATTTTGGATGAAAGAAAACTAACTTTTATTGGACACCAGGTTCGGAAACACAATACTCTGGAAAGAACGCTACCAATTGGATCAGCCTATGGTACAAGAACGAGAGGAAGGCCTAAAACTAGATTGAGTGACAATATCAAGGAGATGTGTGGGCTAACGATGGTGGAGTTGGAAAGGAAGGCTCAAGACCAGAATAAATGGAGATGTTTTGTGCGGAAGGCCACGGCCGTTCGACATCAAACACCCCGTACTTGATGATGATATAAAAAATTACCGACCACACTAAATGTGTGACATGCAAAATTTTACATAATTTTGTCAGCTTTCATTTTAAAACAAGTTATACACAAACAAAATTTTGAATTGAGCTGGTCAAAATGGCGGCCATAGATATCTAGTATTTCCAAAAATCAACCCAAAATTGTGAAGACTCAGATCCTGAAAGAATAATCATTTTGATTATACTGAATGTATGTAGGATATACTAACTCTATGTTTGTCCCAAGATTTTGAATGGAAATAACCCAAGTTTCAAAATGGCCACTGTCAAATCACATCCAAATAGCTATCG
Source organism: Palaemon carinicauda (assembly GCF_036898095.1). Classification (NCBI taxonomy): domain Eukaryota; kingdom Metazoa; phylum Arthropoda; class Malacostraca; order Decapoda; family Palaemonidae; genus Palaemon; species Palaemon carinicauda. Next base: position 78,404,223 of record NC_090737.1, read on the forward strand.
TTATTTTATGTATGTTTTGCTCAAATTTGGAAATCATATGTATAACCATGTCCATTGATAACTTTAATGCAAAAGCAACTTATATATTGTATAATTTCATTTGGAGGATAAAGTTATATATGGAAAATCAATTGTATTGCAGAGCTAAAATTTTATTCATATAAATACATTCTTTCTTATATCCACTACACTATTGGTATCAATTTCAGTATCAGGATCGGAGCAGTTTTTGCAGAGTAAGCTCTTGCATACCTTGCATGAAAACCGAATTTTCTGCAAATACATTTCTTATTATGTATGGTATCATCTTGACCTGACTTTGGATTGCACGTTTCCAGTCAGAAACTCAGTCTGACCAAATAATGGAGTGTATGATATTAGTCATTTCTAGATACTGAAACCACAACCTGTCTGTTCTAGTGTCCTTAAGTTTGTTCTTGAACTCATCAACTTTATTACTGATCCTTCTCAAAGACTCTGAGGATTTTACTTCTCTCCATGAAGTATCTCCAGTCAGAGCTTTATTGTACAAGTTTTTCAGTTCATCAATAGCATCAAAAGTCTTACTATCTATATTATCAGTATTCTCTGGTATTGCTGCAGAAGATGTTTGAGCAGTGACACACATTTCAGAGACTGGGGCAGTATATAATGCTCTGTTGTGATTTTCCTCGATTGAGGGCTGTTTAGTTTCTTCATTTAAGTAGGAAGGGGATCCCTTTGGTATTTCCTCACCATCATTTCTAGTAGTTGCTGATTCCCCCTGTGCAGGTGTAGCACTATAGGCACTGGCAAACAGCTTGAATTTGAAGTTCATGATTCCATCACTACGGAAGGAGGAGGGTTCATCTGACAATTCAGGGATTGGAACTGAAAAAGCTTATGATACAACTATAGAGCTCAGAGCTGATAACCCGAGCTGGGGACCTCTATCGACGTGAGAATATGCCTTGCCAGTGAGCAATTGTTTAGAACATAAATAATCTGAACCTGTTCTTCAAGACCTGATCCTTCCATTGCAAATCAAATTTTTCAAAGGAAACTAACAAGATCATGAAAGCCTCCCATTGATACAATGATGTCATACAGGAGACTGTCAGCAGTTTGCTCGGGGATCATTTGTAAAGCTTTTTACCTCAAAGGCTAATCAAAGGTAATGATAGGAACAGTGTCATATATCTTTGCGTGGTCTACTACCTAATGAAGGGTTGAATAAACACTGTCTCTGTTTCAGAATCGATGCTAATCAGCTGCATGATTTGAACAGAAGAAACAGGAGGGTCAGGGCCACCTTTTGTGGAATGAACCATTTGCATTGTAACACTCCTAGAAGGACGATCTTTGCAAAGATGCAGCAAAATGTGATGAAATTGTTCCATGGCTATAGCATCAGAGGTGACATACTCAAAATCAGGTATAGGTTTACAAGTCAGCATTATCACTTACATACTGAATGAAATCACCCTCAACAAAGTACGAGATATCTTTCCCTGTTACCAAGGCTTAATTTTGTACATATTGCAGAATTTGTTCATATTCGGACTGAAACCCATTGTACTCATCTCGTAAATTTGGAACCTTGACCCAAAATGATGGTGCAGTTGAAAAACAAATCCTAACAACATTGGAGGTATCAATGATCTTGTCTACGAGATCCAATCTTCTTATCTATATCTTTTTCAGTGATCATATTTCTAAGTTACTTGTACAGATCTTGGTAAGACTTTTATTACAGCTTCCCCACTAGACATTGCTTCTTATGTAGGATAGTATTTTTTGTCTTGTTTTAGTCTTTTGATATCACCGAGCATAAGTTTCTGCGCTAAAGCACATATTTTTTCCTTTTCAACTTTAGAATCATCGTCTTTGGGTTTGTAGAATTCAGTGATAAGTTCTGATACCTTGGTTGTGAACGACACTATATTTGGCTTTCCGTCTAATTCTGATATAACAATTCTTTCTCTAAAATGATTCTGAAGCTATGATTTTATGAATATGAAAGCATATAGTTTTTCTCCTTTTGCAAGAAGCATTCCCATGAGGTAGATAAGCTATGAGACAGGAAAACTGTTCATCATCATGCTGCTCTAAAAATTCAACAACTCCTTTAAGCACTGTGACTTTGGTACTTTCAATTTTCTTCCCAGCTTTACTTGATCGACTATGGCATATAAATCTTGCTTCTGTGGTGTGAGCAATGAGAGTAAATCTAATAGGAATTCCTTTTTCTGTCACAAGGTTTGATCTACGTTGGTTATGGTAAACTGCCTCAGCTGCAAACAAGTCATGAAGATATTCAATTCGTCCTCTCACATCCTGGGCCCAGGAATTATTGTTACAAGTATCACTATCTATCGTGAGTTGTCTGTTGAATGGTTGAAGTTGAAACATGAACAAGATCTGTACCCTTCTTCTAACTAGCGTATGCACTTTTACAATAAGAGTAAAAGCAATGGTTCTGTACAATATATACTTTAGAGCTTCGAGTCCTTTTGTTAATACCAGTTTCCTCATTGTCACGTTTTCGTTTTCTAATCAAAGCAATATACTTCATATTTGTATATTTTTCTCTGCACGTATTATGGAGAACCCTTTTTGCTTAAAACTTTTGACCAAACATTCATAAAAGCACAGTTGTTCCCCCATTCCCTTCCGAAGACTTGAATCTTATTCCAAAGACTTTTTCCCTCATTCTGACTTGAAACATACATAAGAAATTATGCAATAAGCAATAAATTCAACTATCATTTCAATATGGCCTTTCTTATATCTTTTCATTTCAAATATCACTTTATTCAGCAAGAATACAATAAGCCCAAAACAATAAATTGTTTGTATTTCCCTTGATACATGTAGCTTACCTTTAAATATTAGTTTAGCAGTGGATTTTAGGAAATTTCAATTCTCGACGATACTCGAGATTGAAATTACATGAAGTTCATAAGAATATATCCCTACCTATATATCTGTTAATTTATCTATATATCTGTTAATTTATGTATATATCGGTATAATACATACATATATATATATATATATATATATATATATATATATATATATATATATATATATATATATATATATATATATATATATGTGTGTGTGTGTGTGTGTGTGTGTGTGTGTGTGTGCAGGTGTAGCACTATAGGCACTGGCAAACAGCTTGAATTTGAAGCTCATGATTCCATCACTACGGAAGGAGTAGGGCTCATCTGACAATTCAGGGATTGGAACTGAAAAAGCTTATGATACAATTATGGAGCTCAGAGCTGATAACCCGAGCTGGGGACCTCTGACGACGTGAGGATATGCCTTGCCAGTGAGCAATTTTTTAGAACATAAATAATCTGAACCTGTTCTTCAAGACCTGATCCTTCCATTGCAAATCAAATTCTTCAAAGGAAACTAACAAGATCATGAAAGCCTCCCATTGATACAATGATGTCATACAGGAGACTGTCAGCAGTTTGCTCGGGGATCATTTGTAAAGCTTTTTACCTCAAAGGCTAATCAAAGGTAATGATAGGAACCAAAGGGAAAATGAAAATCTGAAAAATAAGATTAAGTTCTGACTAGTTTCGTGATACTTCTTCAGAGGACTGATTTATTGGACGAGGTTTCTTTACATTTTATAGGTACAGTAAACGGACGAACATACATATAGAGCCTTATAGAGCAATAACGCTCCCATAACAGCTGCCTGCGCTATTATCAGGTGTTTCCTGGGCGGAGACGAAATCTCATTATACACCTGCCAGAAAGGGTCATTTCTGGTGACAGGTAAATTCTTGTTTTGACTTTCAATACAATTTCTTTATATCGATAATGGTAGCCTTATCCATATAAATATATAAGCAAAATTATATGTATATATAAAACATATCTATATATATATATATGTATGTACATATATATATATATATATATATATATATGTATATATATATATATATATATATATATATATATATATATATATATATATGTGTGTGTGTGTGTGTGTGTGTGTGTGTACATCTATATATATATATATATATATATATATATATATATATATATATATATATATATATATATATATCCATATACATACCTATACACATACAGACATTGAAATATAAACACATGCATAAATATATATAGTGAAATATGCATACATGTACATATACAGGTATACATATACAGACACATACGTAGATTTACATATATAAGTTTTTACATATGATTAATGTATATAGAGTTATGCACTTATATCTTTATTACCATAATTATACAATTACGTAATTGTCAGTACTTATATCTAACATAACAATGTATAGTACCAAGTACTTATGTATACTATATGAAATAATTGTACCCATCATTAAATGGTAGTTTAGGTCTACATATTGATTTCACAGTGACGTTTATTATTCACGGTACATTCAGTTCTACATAAAGTGGTTCAAGTTTTTTATATTGCTTGCAAATTTCTTTACATATAAAGGCGTCGAGTTTATACATTCCATGTCCAATATTCCAGTTGTTTTCAAAGGTTTCTTTTATGAGACTGGACTCTATGATGTGTCATTCCAATAAGTCATTTGAATGAAGCAATTTCTCTGCAAATGACCAGTTAATCGTGGGATTTTTATGTATAATGTGGGGAAAAAGTGCATTATTATCTTGAGCATATCTCACACTTTTCTTATATTTGTCAATTCTCTTTTCTAGGGGTTTACCAGTTTGACCAGTATAGAATTTTTCACATGAATTGCATAGAATACGATATACATATCCCTAGGTGAAGTCAGGAGAATTATTTATTAGGGATGTTTTTATTGTATTGTTACTCTTGAATGCTACATTTACAATGAAATTTGTCAACGGTTGGGAATTACTTTAAAAGAATTACTATAAGGCAGTACAAGTAAATTTTATGTATTGTAGTTCTTCCTTTTATCATTACCGAAAAAGGTCTTTTTCGCTGTTCTAAGAGCATCATCTAACACAATTTTAGACTATTTCAGTCTCTTAATTATTGCTTTAATCTCATTTATTTACCGCCAATGTTCTATAAGGCTCCATATGTATGTTCGTACGTTTACTATACCTATAAATGGCAAAGAAACCTGGTTCAATATATCAGTTCTTAGGAGAAGTGTCATGAATCTAGTCAGGACTTGATCTTATATTTCATATTTTCATAATCCCCGTGGTTCTTTTGCCTCTGAGCATCCCGTTTCCCTGTGATTTTATGCATTGTATATATATATATATATATATATATATGTATATATATATATATATATATACATATATATATATATATATATTTATATATATATGCATATATATATATATATATATATGCATGTAAGACATAAACAGTGTAATTTGTGGTGAGTACCATACATTCCATGCACAGATATATTAGAGTAATTAGAATTATTTACAGTTATTAACACAAAACATTTTTTTCTTTTTTTTCATATATATTCATTCTTGTTCTGTATAATTTGAAAACACACATACGTATTCACATACACACTTATATATTTATATAAATATATATATATATATATATATATATATATATATAATGCATAAAATCACAGGGAAATGGGATGCTCAGATGCAAAAGAACCACGGGGATTATGAAAAGGAATGTTACGTTATGCGATTATAAATGTATGGACGGAACGTAAAATGTGCGATGCGTATTCTAGGGCTCACCAAGACGAAAATTTTTTTTCAGTCTGATTCCCTCTTTCAATAAAGGTAACGAGATTAAGAACTGATATCTTTTGAGAGAGAGAGAGAGAGAGAGAGAGAGAGAGAGAGAGAGAGAGAGAGAGATCAGGTGTATAACATTGAATATTACTTCTCTATATACTGTATGGATCATACGATGTTAAAAGATGCAATTACTGAAATTTATCACTGTGGGATATTGATGATAATTTTGCATTATTTTGACATTTTATATAAAAATTTTGTTTTATGATAAACTTTAGAAGGTATTTATTCGACGTAAATTTAGAAGTTATCAGCTTGTATATGTTTAATTTCATATGAAATCAATGAGAGTTTATATAGGACTACGAGCCTTTCCTTCAATCACTATTCAGTACACTCATGTTTTTCTTGACAAATATAGAACACCTTCTCTCTAAACATTTGCAAGGAAGAGATTTATAATTCTCTTCCTCAAACTTCAATTTCCTGTTATTTCCTAATTTTTTGGAACCTTATATCAGCGAGTAATGCACGACCACTTTATATTCTTGACTGCCAACATCTTTCATTTCTCCTCACCTTTGTGAAATATTTAAATGAATGTAACATATGCGACTTGTACGTTGGCCCTCGTCGAGTCGTCTGTAAGCAACACGGACAGACAAATCGGCGATCACAGTGGAACGCAATGAAGTTACACTCCTGAAACGCTTCAATTGTGCCCCTAACACTTTGACATCTTGATATGCGTATATTTGTTACAGTGGTCTGCTTGTGTATGTGTTCCCGCCTTTCAGATATTATGTACATCCGGTTCTGATAACTTAATAGATTATTGTATATATCTAAATCTCAATTATTGCTTTAATGGGCAGCCAGTGTAGATCAATTATCATATGAGTGATAATTTCTCGGGTTGGAACACCTTCTTTTAGTCTTGCTCCTCTTTTTATCATATCCGGTAATTTCTTATGTTGCAGTTTTGGGAAATTGTAGCAGATGAAATTACAGTAGTCAATCCTGGTAAAACAAGGTTCTTTACAGAAATTCATCCAGGTACTTCTTTATAACAGCAATGTTTATACGATGATAACCAGCAGTTTTTACTACATTACAGATTTGGTTATTGAAAGACAAGTTACAGTCAAAAGATACACCGGAATCACGAACTTTACTAGACATAGGGGTAGAGTCGTTCTATATGTCTATTTCAACTTCACGCAAGTTTCGTGCACTTTTTTCTTTCAAACCAACATAATTTAAGTTCTTATATTGTCATCTAATCCATAACACTGGCAAGAACTCTGTTTAAAGCTCCATTAGTGCCGTCAGTATCATTTATGGAGAAGTAAGATTATGTATCATCTGCAAATAGTTTTGAACTTCACTCCATGCCTGTAGTATTTTCGACTAACCAATAGCATAGATACAAAATAAGATTGGGCCTAGTACATTCCTTATGGGGTACTTTTCTGTTTAAAGGTCCATATGGTGAATAAAAGTTTCCAATTTGCACACAGTAATTTCTGTTAATCAAGTAGCCTTTTATGCTCTTACGTATTCAAAAGCTTGATCTTCAATATCAATTGACCGTAGATCATTTAGTAGCAGTCCACGCACAATTATATAAAATGCACCACTAAGATTAGGTAACCTTAAAATACCACATTCGTTTTCACGCATCATTTCCAGCACATCATTTACAAAAGAACAGATAGTTATCTGAGTAGAGTATGATTTTCTGTAAGCAGCTTGGTTGTCTGGAAAACCTATTTCGTCTAAGTGACTAATTAGTTTTCCAAGAATTACGTATTCTAGAATTTCGAAATAAAGGATAAATTTGAAATGGGTCTCTGCGAGTTAAATTGCTAATAATAAAGAGCACTTTTCAGAACCGGTGTGATCATAGCCATTTTCTCGACTTGGGAAAACTTACACACACCGACGTTCATTTTAGTTATTCTCGTAATTATTTCAGCTAGACTAAAAGAATATTCTTTCTCCAATTACTTCAGATATTGACATTGGGTTGATTTCAAAAGTCTGTTTTCTTTGCGCTCTTGATAATCCTGGTAACATCATCTTCTTTTATAATATTGAATCTTGTTAATTTTATCTTTGTATATGATATATCATTAATCTGATGTCGATTTTTAGTAAGTGACCTATCTATATTTCCTGTTCTGTTTTTTAAAGGATTCCAGAACATTTTTTGCTAATTTCTAGTCACTATACCACTCTGGTAGCCTTTTTTTTTTTTTTTATTTACATTTCCTGTTATACAATTTGGGAGACGATATATCCTATTTATATAAGTTGCTGCTTCACGAGTATTTTTTTATAGCATTTTTTTTTATCTTTAGTAAGTAATTGTATGGACAAGTTGCAGTATTGTACTCTCCCCGTGTAATTTCAGTTTTCAACTGATCCCACTTTCTTTATTTACGTATTTTCACTCTTCTCCTCTAAAGTCTCCACATCAAACCAAGGAGATCGGTATTTAACCGTTAATTTTTTTTTTCATCAGTGCACACATGGTATCATATTCCCTTTCACTCACTCTATTATATAGGATCATAAGGCAGTAAACTCATATAGAGCCCAACAAGCGTTGGTTATAAAGATCCCAGGAATACTGGTAGGATCATTTGGTTTTTAGTAACTTCTTAAATATATAGAAAAGGAGAAGAGTATGATTTATGCCTAAACTTTATATTCCTCTCCATTGCATGTTACTGTAGAGATAATATAAACGTTATAAATTTGTGGACTGAGGAGAGAGTGCCCTTCTTTTCTACATTCATATTAGATACACTGTTATTTATTCTAATACATAAAACAAAATCTAAGCTATAGCTAGATAGACTTGTTGTACAGTCAACAATATTTCCAAATTGATATTATATCAATATCTCACTAAATGTTGAAGCCTCAAAATTGCATGTGTCATCCATCCAAAGAATGAAGGGTCCAAAAATAACTAATTAATATTTTTTTTTTCTATGATAATCATATTAATAAGTAAACCAAATTCTTAAAAGAAAGATACTATTTTTTTCACAGGTTTGTGAATTGTTATGAATAGAATTTGCTAGCTTTTGTGCATAAAATTGGTTGTATATATTCAAAGCTTTTTACAGCAGTTCTTTTTAAATAAAGTCGGGTATATAAATGGGCAAATACTATTAGAAGATCATTCTCTCTTTTCAACTTTCCAACTTTAAAAACAATAGCAGGGGTCCTCTTCCATTTATCCTTTTTTGAAAACTTTATGGATCACTACAATAAACAGTTTCTTTCCATGGTTAAAGGTGTGTTGAAGAAAGACAATGGATAATATCTGAAGGACAGTGTATAAAGTTAATAATTAATACTGTCTGATTTTCATTGCCAGAATTGGCCAGAAGAACACAGCCATGGTGTTTCTGTTCTCTTGGTCGAATAATGCCAACTTACAATTTTAGGCATTTATTCCTCTTGATAATACTATTACACACTTCTGTGTATGAGGTAACATACCAATTTGGTTCAGGTATGATTTTGATATCCATATTCGGAAGTTAATCATATATCCTCATACAAGGCAGAGAACATTGGTTTATACGATTACAAATCCAAAACATTTTGAACACTGCAATTTCACATGAAAAAAAAAAGGTCACAGAGTTTTACATGTTCTACAATGGAAAAAAATTATCTTTGCCTTGGAAAGCTCTGCATATAAGGATACAGGCCTCAAAATCTATTTTGTCTTTTAACACCCTCAGTTATAATCTTTTAATCTTCTGCTAAGAGCAACGCCTAGATATATATATATATATATATATATATATATATATATATAATCATACATGTTCATTCGTATACCTAGAATTTTTAAAGCAGTGGCACCATGAGGATAGAGAAATTGAAAGGATTATATGTGGTAGTATCAATTTACACCAATATTACCACAATGAAAGGTCATCACCAGTGTCAGGGGTGCATAGTGTGATCAATGAGTAGGGGAATCCATCAGTGGTGGTTCGTAGTTAAATTAGTGGGAGTGCTCCTCCAGAAATATTGTAGTCTTTTGTATAAATGGAAACAAAAAGGAATAAGAAAATTTATACACCAACTTGATACAATTATATAAGAACAAATTTAAACTGTTCTTAACTTACTATGATCTAAATGGCTACTGCTCAAGCCTAGTCCATTCAATTAAAAAGGAAATACATTGTTATGGTTTTAATTTGTGCAAAAAGATCAATAATTTTACTCCTCTGCCTCTGGATAACAACGGAGGAAATTTTTCTCCATAAAAAGCACTACAAGTATATTTAATCTTTCCGAGTTCATAGTGTCTTAAAATTTTTTTTTCATTGCATTCAGTGTTGAAAAGCAGCGTTTTGCCTATGATGTACTCTTAGGAATTGATAAGAGAACCCCTAAAATTTTTAAATAACACAAAAAACATAGAATAGGTGGAAGTAACGTAATAACTTTATTCTACTATTTATGTACGGTACACGCTTTTCTAGCAAAAAAAAAAAAAAAATCTGTACTGAGGTTGACATACTGCTCTCTTCCCTCTCAGCCTAGCATATAACTTTCTAAGTGCCCATATGTACAACAGATAGACTTTAAACAGATGGATGTGTGAAATTCGCTAATCCATAGAAAGATTTTTTTTTTATTTTCATTATATACCGATGGATGGTTGTTAACGTTAAGCTTAAGTGTTTTATATTTTACAGGTATATGCAAACTGAACGAAAATATTAAAGATAAAATCAATTGAATATAGTTGTTGCTGGAGTTCCACAGTACCCTTACACGTGCCACCACTGGAATTCATATCAACAATCATATATTTTTTTAGAGGAAGGATTAACAATAAAAAATTAACAAACCAAGTGGAAGAAAACTAAGTTTCAAGTGAAGAAAATTTCAACCCTTACAGAGGACCCTATAAGCCTTTCATGGAATCGATTCCTCCAATAGGGCCGCAGATACAGCCGACTCTAAAATTTCCACTTACTTCCCTACCCCGAATTGGTGTTCCATAGCACTAAAACTAGAGTTGTTTAATGTGATCCAAACACTCTTGATACGACTGAGAGCATACAATAAATTAATTTACAAATAATGTGGACGTCAAACCTGACACAATGAATAAAAGTTCTTTTACAAACAGCCCACCCCGGGAATCCGAGAACCCTTTTTGATTAGATAATCCCCAATATCGACAACGAGTTATTGGCATTTGGTTTGCTCAGATATAACTGGAAAGTAAAAGAGAGAGCGAGAGAGTAAAAAGATGTATACACACCAACACACACACCTACATGCATACACACACGCACACACACAAACATACACACACAAACGCACACACACGCATATATATATATATATATATATATCTTTTTGGGCTCGAGCCATGTCGTCCTGAGGGAAGTTCCTCAAATGCAGCTTTCTACTTGGGATATATATGTGAGTGGTATGCCAGAGAATTGAGCCTGTAGAAGTTATCGCAGGGTTACTACCCCCTGCAGCATTTTCCACAGTTTTAATTTGACGTCAAATGATTTCACACATAAAAGCATTGAACTGTCAAACTGATTTGGCACTTTAAGACTGATATTTAGTTCTGAGAAATACTTTGTAATGTCAACCATAAGTGCAAGATTACATAGCCACTTAACATCACTGAGGTCCATAACATGTCTTCCCTTCATCTCCATGAATAGCTTTATTTCCTCCTGAAGTGTGAGAATCGCATGAGCCTGTTTTCACGACATAGCCAACGAGCTTCACAATAAGAGACAGGGTCACCATACTCACTCTCAAGGTCCTTCAGTAGCTCATTACTGTCCACTGTTTATTACTTTGCTTTTGATAAAATCAACAGAAGATACTACTACTGGTATAACTCGGTTAAGCCACAGTGACTGTGCACACAAGCTCTGATGGTGTATAATGCAGTGACATACAATTAGCTTATTAGGGTCATTACCAACATAAGTTCTATTAGTAGCTAGGCCACTGAATTTTTCAAATGTTATCCCAAATCTGTTCTTTGATGATTTGAGTATCTCAAACAAGTTTTCGACAGTTGTAGTACTATGCATAGGTTCCAAAGAAAGCAACTCCTCTCTGGTCTCAAATTCAGCAGTTACCCCAGAAATGAAAATAGCCAGCTGAGCAGTATTTATGTTTGTTGTTTCACACAAGCTAATGAGAACAATAGGAAATCTATTGCATATTTTTTTTAGTGTTCTTCCAAAGTCTTTAACCATGTCACCAATCCTATTGGAAACAGTTCTGGGTGCAAAATAACACTCTTAAACAATTTAGCCTTCTCTGGTAAAAGCCACTCTGCAGCAGAAACCACGCACTTCTTTACAAATTTTGTATCTACGTGGTGTTTCAACTTCTTTGTAATTAGCTCACTTATAACAAAACTAGTCTCAATAATTTTATCTTTATCACAACAAGGTCTGGAGAAAGTGACTTGTTGGGAGTCCAAACTCCCTATAAGAGCATCTATTTTATCCACATGTTAATGCCCTTGTCACTCCCGTAATTCAGCGTGCTTTGAATTATAGTGCCACTCCACAATAGTTTTCACCTGAACCTCATTATGAAAAATAGTCATTTGTCCAGTTGTTTTGAAATGTTTGACATTTGTCATCAACCTTCCTCTTTTTTACGGTTGCCATTTTTGGCATGATATATCGAATGCGTGCACGAAAAATGTCTGTGAAGTTTGCTATGCTATTTAACAGACCAAAGGATTTACTTGTTCAGGCTATATACGACTCGATTGTCGGAGGAAAAGACCCTGTGGGCCGGATCTGGGCCCCGGACCGTAGGTTCCCTACCACTGCCTTATAGGATCATCCCTCCTATCCTTATCGACTGGACAGTGCTTCTGCCGCGTTATGTTGATATGCTTAAATTGTTGAAAGGTCAGTTCATGTTGCCACGGTTCCTGGGAATAGCTGCCGCCTTAGACCCAGCTGCTCCTCCCTCGGGGGGGGGGGGGTGTTACCGGCTTACGCAGGATAATAACTGAATTTGCCACCTTAGGTTGTCTACTAGACAGACTTTAGAGGTACTGGTGTTCCCCTGATGTGACACTTTTCTCCGGTCTCTACCACACTGTCCTTGATAGTTATTCATGAATCTCTAAAGATTTCTGAGTTGTTTGGCATGAATATCCACAATACAATAGCCATAGTCATAATGTGTTTGCGAGTAAATTGTTAATCAAGAAATATTTTTAAGCATATTTTTTTGTATATTCATTAATATTTTAATATTAAGATATATATATATATATTTTTTTTACTCATTGAATTTTTTTCCTTGTATACAAGTTGCTCATGAAATGGAGTGTTCAACAGTAACCTGTAACAGGAGGGTCAAGTTGCCCTGTGGCTAGAAGACTTGCTGGAAACATGCCGATACCAACATATCCCAGGATTTGATAGCGGGGAGTCAGAAGACCATTCGTCACTAGATTAGAGGCTTTCAGAAGTGCTCTCAACAAGGTGCCTCTTATCCTCCTTCTATGGACCTGAAGGACCCCCTCTTTCCTTAGGCTGAGGTGACCGCTATTTTTGGTCAACAATTACCGACAGTTCAACTTCTGCTGGTACTATTAGATAATGCAGATAATTAATTTCAAGATGCTTCTGTAACATCAGAGAGGGAGAGGATCCTGCTGACAATGAAATCCTCTAATAAGTCACTGGATGTCCATCAAGTGAGTAGAGTCCCCAGTACTTCTTCGGCTCGTTTCCCCATCCTTGTGTCAGAGGCCAGTTTCTACTTCAACCCCTGTTCCTACACCGGATAAACCTTTGTTCCGAGGTATATTGGAGTCTATGGAATACATGAAGGCATTCATTCAAAAATTACTTGTCGAGCACAAATGTGCTTAAGCATGTCTAGAGACAAAGATTGAAGATTTTCAACTGGCACCTATATCTAAAGCTACACAGCTTCTAGTCTGGCCAATTGCTCAGCTAAGGATCCTCGACGTTATGCTAAGCATATGACTTTGAGTGAAGGGTACCTCCACATTGGAGAAGGCTCCGGTTCTAAGCCAGTCTCCGACTTAGAATTCTTCCCTATGTAAGGCTTAACAGGGAAGCATCAAATAGGGATAATACGATCGCTAAGGAAATATGCTCCAGGCCCAAAGAAAATCTTAATCGCTATTGGTTATGGCGCTCAAAATGGATGAATATACTAATAACCAACTTTCTGCTTTTGGCAGGGACCAGGTTACCTTTGTTGCTCCCTGGGATACTGTTTTTTTCCACATCTAAAAGTTTATAGGTTGTGAAGAAGGCAGTTGTGGAGAATAGACCATTTTCAGTGCTAGATGAGTGCAAACCTGTCTCCCTGGCCCTCTTTAATGACCTGGACAGTTGGGAGGATGTCTAACACACTTTTACTGTTAGAAAAATCGACAAGGACATCGGAGACAAGCCATTTATTGAAAGGCTTATTAGAATTCCTGAATCCCTGTTGAAGCTAAAGAGAGACTATCTACATCTTTAGCCTTCCAGTCCTATTTGGGGATGCTAATCGGGAACTAGTCCAAATCTGATCTTTCCCTAGTCTTAGCTAAAACTCACCTGGCTACTTTCCACAGAGATCTCCATGCCTTCTTCATAGTCAGAAGAACATGTAGAGATCTTGTCCTACCTGCAGTGACTATCAAGCACATGCTTAAGAAGCTGATTAACTTTAAGATCTTGGGAAAGATCTCTTCCCAAGAAATTGGTAAAGTCTAGGCTGACTGGAATATAAAGTCACACACCATCTTTCTATTGCGAGGCAAGAGAAAGAAAATCACAAATTCAGAGACGTGCCTACTTCGTTCAGGAGTACTCACTATGCGGCAACAGGAAAGAGTCCTTGCTTCACTGCAGTTTGCTGCCGTGACACACCCAATCTTAAAAGCAAGAGTATGGAGAAGAATGGCATCAAATGCTTGGAGAGATCTCTGCCACAAAATCCAGGTCCTATTGCTCAAGCAGCCATAGCAGTGGTCCTCTGCCAAAGAGTTTGTATCCCTCTGTAGCATCCTCCTCCTGTGACAATTCACGTGGATGCCTCGGAAGAAGGTTATAGGGGCATTCTCCTTCCAAGAAAGTGCAGGGTAGGTGGTTGGCCACATTTCAGAAACTTAATATGAACATTCTGGAAGCTATGGCAGTGTTTCTGACTCTAAAGACACTGAACCCGAAGACGAAATCATTTATCGAAGACAGGACGAGTCCATTGTATCAACAGAGAGGGCTCCAGGTCTGCTCAGATCAACCACGGGATACTAGCCTTTCTCACTTTAGCAAAGCAAGGAAATTAGCATCTATCAGCAGTTTAACTAAAAGGGTTCATAGTGAGACTGCAGACTCCCTGGCAAAACCTAAGCCTCTGGACACGGAATAGCTTCTGGACCCCAAATTGTTCTGTTTTATCATAGAGTAAATCCCAGAACTGCAAATAGATATCTTTGCGATGAGCTTCAACAAGAAACTTCCCTGGTGTATAGCACCAAACATAGATCCGGTAGCGGCAGAAATGGATGTCATGTCCCTGGATTGGGACCAGTGGTCTCACATTTACCTATTTCCACAAAAGACAGTCTTAACTTCCTCTTGGATAATGAAAACCCCTCAGCTCATGATTTTCTCGGCCTGGTACCTCAAAGAAAGTTCGGAGTTGCGAAGGAAAGAAGTGACTTCATATAAGAGTACAAGTCCAATACCACGAAACGACAATACTTGTCTTCCAGGAAAAAAGTGGATTGCATTCGTGAAAAGTCATCAGCCTTTTTCTAATACTATGGACGTCTGTATTTCTTTCTTTATTTCGTTGCATGATCAAGATCTGGCGTCTACGACTATCACCTCATGTAAGTCGGCTCTAACTAAAAGATTATACTTTTGATATTAAACTCAATAGCGTTTTTCTCAATAAGATCCGAAGGCTTGTACTAAATTGAAACCTGATGCTCCTCCCAAGGCTATCTCATAGTAGTTGGATAAGGGCTTGCCCTTCGCCTCCTCAATATATATCGACACTACCTTTGTGAGTGATCTTACTCAAAAGGCTATATTTTTGCATGTTATGGCTTATGATGCTAGAGTCGGGGGAGATCCCACATTCTTAGTGGAAGACTAACTTCCCACGAAGCACTGGGGCCCGGGAAGATTGTTCCACTACAGGAGGATCCTTTTCTTTGTCTTGTGGAATGCATTCAGACCTACCTGTTCAAGAGTCGGGCCTTTAAATGCGTCAAATTTTTAAAAGGGAAACAACAAAATCAAATCTTTTTCTGAAATAACTAAGGTACAAACTCCCGTATGTTATCAGACGGGTCGACCCTGATAGTATGCCATCGGGTCATGATCCTAGGAAAGCTGCCTCTTCAAAAGTGTTCTTCAAACATTACTTACGTCAGTTGGAAGAAATTGAATATTTTGTGGCGGCCGCTGGTAGTGTGATTAAACCAGCTTCTTAAGTGCTGTGCATGGACTCCCATGGACTGTATAATTAGGACTTCTCATTTTACACTTTGCAAGTGGAAAGCTGTTCTTGCTTTCAACGCATACTATTTTAGACTTGTAAAGAGTCAAAGGTGATATTTTCCTCTTATATTGTTAGTTTTACTATTTTACCACTCTGTTACATAATTCTTGGGTCTGAAAACTTCAGTTTTCTGCACATATTTCATATTCTAATTGTTACATGTATGAGTCTTTGGAAATAATAAAAGATCATTGGTCTTTTTGTGTTTCCTTTCATAGGACCAACTGTTCACAATAGATCACACATTGGGAGATTGATGCTTAAGATGTGATGTATACTGTAATTCAAGTGAGTTTTCATCTAATAACTTTTGTTCAAATCTTACTAGCAGACTATTCTGAACTACAAGTCAACATTCATTCATAAGTGTGTATGCCCATGTGTGCGAACTTAAATTAATCTAAAACAAATAACTTTTTATTAGAAAGATGAAAATCGGTCTAGCTTTAATATTATAGAAAAAAAATTTGGGAAATTCCCTTAAACCGAATGTATGTACTGTATTTTATTTCTTAATTTTGGATGAAAATATAAATTTCGAAAAATATGATGGTCTAAGAAAGAAAAAAAATCATAGTTTCTTGAAGCAAGGAGAAGAGACTGTGACTATAAACCTTTCTCTAAAAGGCATATCGGTATGAAATAAAGGAAATGTTGTTGAGTCACTTTTCATAGACTTTATAGTTTATGAAACTCATATCAAACCTCCATTACAGCATTAAAGACTCCACAGATAAACACAAACCTGCTATTCCTGTAAACATAATGATATATGATACTGGAGCACGTATTTTCAGAGTCTTTTGTAATCGATGCCTGAATTTAAGAGAAGCCTATAACTGCATATGTTTGGTCGCTAGGACATTCACATATCCCCCTTTCTCTTTGACCCATAGGCGATCATTGTATATTGATTTCCGTTTCTGATGATAAAAAAAAAAAAAAAAAAAAAAAAAAAAAAAAAAAACTTAGACTCTTTATTGTTCTTTTCAGTACAATAGTAGAAGAGGAATTGTTATAAACGAAACATCTTTTCTCTATTTCCATCTGTCCATGTGTCAATAGGACATATGCCTCATATATGATTGTGTGTTTTACTATTACCACATGTAAAAAAAAAAAAAAAAAAAAAAAACATGCTAGAGAGAGAGAGAGAGAGAGAGAGAGAGAGAGAGAGAGAGAGATTGGGGGGAGGTGTTGAGGAAGGACCTATATAAGTAGTAATGCATAATTTCTGTACGAACTATAAAAACAATTGATTAACAATATTTTCTGAAGGTAATTATTTACATTTCTAAAACAAATTACCTAACTTTTTTTTTCCATCGCATACTTAAGCCTGGAATTATTACAAGAATTATAACGGAAGATCTTGAATAAGGAAAAACTCGCCTTTTCTTCTACTAGGTGGGTTTTCTTTCCTTTTTCTTAAAAAATTCCCAAAGAAGGTAACATAAGAAGTCTAGTTTTGGTGTGCCATTTCTCTTTATATTTGTTGATTTTTTATCATAACTATGAGCAAGTTTGCATTACTGTTCAGTGAAGCTTGTTTAAGACCTTGCAGCTCTGAAAGATTTGCTTACTGCATGTCCTATGTTAATTAATGGTTTCTCCGATAATCCACCCTAACAGTTCATTGCTTATATCCCCATTTACTCCTTATATTAGGGCAGGTTGTAGGTGCTAATGCATTCACCTATTACTGCTATGCTTTAATACAGATCTGGTATTTTGTCAAGATATTCCCTTTAATCTATATGTCTACATTCCAATTCTACATTAGCATGATCATACTTTAAATCAGATATACACTGGTGTTATATATGTGTACTTCTAAGCGATAAATATCTTCAATATCTGAATGAACATCATATTTTTGTTCATATAAAGGTATAATATATCTCATTTGGAAAAAAAAATCTGGTTTAGGCATCACCCATTTAGCTGTTTAGTTACTATGCTTCATTCTATTATGTCTATTATAAGTCCCATGTGTTATTTATCTTGTTTCGGTTTGTTTAATTCATCCTCGTTTTCAATATATGGACTTGTTTTTATCAGACTCAATGGAACGAGCTATGCATACAGACTGTTAATTTAACTTTTTTAAGTAATTGTCATACTCAATAAATTAAATAACTTTTTATCTATTATGATGATATGGACTCAAAACTCTCTCTCTCTCTCTCTCTCTCTCTCTCTCTCTCTCTCTCTCTCTCTCTCTATACATTTATGACTAGAGTTTAATATAGAATTCAAAAGTCAATATAACTTTCTAACAGCGTCATGAATTATACACATCCGTTTTTGAGTTAGAAGAAAAATAAGAGAAAGTATAATCACGAACATGTTAACACATGCAAATGAAAACTGAAAATATGTAGCGGTTGCTAATCCTATGATATATGGAAGATGTTCCCTAATATTAGCGTATACAGTATTAAATATGAATGTTGATGATCGAATGTGAAATGGGAGCATCAGAATAAGTGAAGAAAGATTTATTCTTCTTCTTCTTCTTCTTTCCCACTGTTATCCCAACACAAAGGGACCTACCATGCACCTTCTATCAAAGGTATCTTCTTCCACCAAACCTCTTATTTCCAGTTCTCATATATACAAATGAAGAGTCGTTAGTAGATGAAAGTAAAAGGAAAGGATTGTATATTATGTTGAAAGGAGTAGCTTACATAGCATATAAAATGAGAGAAGAATCTATAATGTGAGAAAAAAAAGCTATTCACATAGTGCTAACGATGATGAAAGAATTGGTTATAGTAGTTGGAGGTATTTCAATCCTGTAAAAAGAATGGACGAAAAAAGGGTAGTTAATAGTCTATACTGCAAAGGTGATAAGGGTATTATGTATAGAACTGTTTGGATAACTATTTGGAAAGTAAATTTAGATAATAAAGACATCAGCATCGACGAAATGCAAAAGTGCGTGGAAGAGAAAAAAATAACACAGGTTGTTTAGTTTTGTCCGATGGGCTTTTAAACACCATATCATCAAGTTGTATGATGTGACCGATGTTACTGAAGTTCTACAGCATAAGGTAATATATATATATATATATATATATGAATATACATATATATATATATATATATGTATATATATATATATATATATATATACATATATATATATATATATATATACATATATATATATATATATATACACACATATATATATATATATATGTATATATATACATACATATATATATATATATATA
The DNA here is from genome assembly GCF_036898095.1 of Palaemon carinicauda. Classification (NCBI taxonomy): domain Eukaryota; kingdom Metazoa; phylum Arthropoda; class Malacostraca; order Decapoda; family Palaemonidae; genus Palaemon; species Palaemon carinicauda. The sequence continues at coordinate 78,423,782 of NC_090737.1, forward strand.
CATACATATATATATATATATATATATGTATATATATATATATATATATATGGGTGTATGTGTGTGTATGTTTGTATTACTCACTTATGCATCTTTTGCAAATGATAACGTTTCCGTTTAGTTCTTTTGTTCTTTTCACCTTAATATTTAACAATTTCTCTCTCACCATATCCTCTATCTATCAAAAACTTGAAAAGTGTGCGAATTTTCCTCTAACTATTTATTCAATGTATCTCTCTCTCTCTCTCTCTCTCTCTCTCTCTCTCTCTCTCTCTCAGATACATATGATTAAACTATATGTTTTCATTGTTAACATGATACCATATATCTGCTGATGATTGTGTTCCCTATGAAAATTTGTAAATCAATAAACTGAACTACACCTCCCAATTTTCTTAGATTTACTTCAACTTTTTGGTGCTTATGACCCTAGAAAAGTCTGGGTTAGGTGCAGCTCTTATGGCCTTCGCCGAAAGATGACGTTCGCTAAAAAAAAGACATTTTATTTTTTTATATCGGTAAGTTCAAACCATAAGAGATTAAGGCTTTTAGTTCCATGCATTATAATAGCTAAGGAATGAACATTGTACTAATTAAGAAAAAAACATAAGTGGGATACTAAATAATAATAATAATAATAATAATAATAATAATAATAATAATAATAATAATAATAATAATAATAATAATAATAATAATAATAATAATAATGAGCGCTGAACGAGAATTTAAAAAAAAATAGATTTCATTCTTCGGGAATTCATGAGAAATAACAATGTTTGGGGATTTTTTCCAAGACACATATTGTGTAGAAGTAGAATCTCTTTCCCCTGAATTCAATCTCTTTCCCATCAATGTATTATAGAGTGAGGTGTAAATGAATAAAAATAACTTTTTTCGAAGCAATCTTTAAGATTTTCCGACCTTCCTATGATGACTGTTTAATTGTTACGACGTAACAAATAAATCTAAGGAAATATTAAACATATCCTTGTACATTTACAATAACATTACTAGTTACACACACACAGATATATATATATATATATATATATATATATATGTTGGAAACATATTGAGCAATTACCGTTCGAAAATATAGTAAGTTTTGTAATTTTCTTGTAGGTTTTTTATTGCAATAAATTTTTTTGTATAGAAGTGTTTTCAATTTTATGTGGTTTTTATATTACATAAAAGTACAAAGAATGAACTTTTTAAACATGTGTGGGACATGTATATGGCAGTTATTTACATTTGCATGAACCTGCCTAGAAATTCTTTACATGAGCGTAAATGGGCATATCAAAAAAAAAAAAAAAAAAAAAAAAAAAAATAGGGAAAGCTATAAAGCGTTCACGTAGGAAAAAATCTCATAGTTTTTTTTCTATTTTTTTTTTACCTGGTAAACAAAAAAATATTCACCATGATAATTCTTAAATGCATGCTAGCATAGACAAAATTATATATATATAATTATATATATATATATATATATATATATATATATATATAATAATAATAATAATAATAATAATAATAATAATAATAATAATAATAATAATAATAATAATAATGATAATAATGAAAAGCAAAAATAGAAACATATATACACAAATCAAAATACAAAAGTAGGTCACGTGAAGCGAACACAGTCAAACAGGGTTATTTTCTCACTAAGAAATTCATTTATATTATCGCCTTTATATTTTCTGGGCAACGTCTTCTAACCATTTATAACACAGTTGAAAAAAAAATAATCATAAATTCGGGAATTATTACGGTAGAACCACATACACCTCCCCCCCCAAAAAAAAAATCATTAAAAAATATAGGTCGCATTGGTGAAATATGTATCTATATTTCATATTAGTTAAGTAAACTATTTTTTTTTTTGTGAGTTAGATTTAAATAGGAAAACTACAAACCTTTGGTAATCCATGGACAATTAGGTACTTATTCTTAACATATCAACTAACTAAAGGTTTGCTGAAGGTAATCATCTACTCCCTAGTTTGCAATTTAGTTTTCGTAAAGGCCTTGGAGTATGTGATGCCCTTCTTACAATCTCCAATGCTGTACAGAAATCCCTTGATAGTGGTCAGGAAGTTCGTATGATTGGCCTTGATTTTAGTACTGCCTTTGACCGTGTTAATCAATGAGGCCCTTGTTTTCAAACTTAAACAGTTGGGAGTGGGTGGATCTTGTCCTGACATTATTATTTATTTTTCAAGTAATAGATCTCAAAGAGTTGTTGTTGATGGGCACCAGAGTGAGTATAGGAATGTGATATCCGGTGTTCCACTGGATAGTGTTCTTGGCCCATTACTTTTCATATTATATACACATGACATGTGGTTTGGCCTAGAAAACAAGCTTGTTGCATATGCAGATGATGCTATTCTCTTTGCATCAATTCCATCCCCTAAATGTAGATCTGGGGTTGGTGAATCCCTTAATAGAGATTTAGCTAAAATTAGTGCATGGTGCAAATTATGGGGTATGAAGTTGAATCCTAATACCACTCATAGTATGATTGTAAGTAGGTCAAGGACGGTGGCTCCTCAACATCCGGATCTCAGTATTGATAATGTTTCTTTAAATTTGTTTGAATCTTTTAAAATTTCAGGTGTGATTCTCGACAGCAAATTTACTTTTGAGAAACATATTAGGTCTGTGTCTTCTTCAATAGTACAGAAAATTGGCTTATTGAGAAAGTCTTACAAGATTTTCGTTGATCAGTCTATTCTGAAGAAGTGCTTTAATTCTTTCATTCTACCTTCTTTTGAGTATTGTTCTCCTGTCTGGTGTTCAGCTGCTGATTCTCATCTTAATTTGTTGGACAGAAACACACGCTCTATTAAATTTCTTATTCCTGATCTAGATATCAATCTTTGGCACTGTCGTTCAATTAGTTAATTTTGCATGTTGCATAAGTTTTTTTTATAATTCTGACCATCCTTTACATTCAGATCTCCACGGACAATTCTATCCTGTTCGTAATTCTAGGCGGCCAGTTAATTATAATAGCCAGGCCTTCTCCATCATGAGGCTCAATACTACACAGTATCATGAAAGTTTTATTCCAGCTGTCACCAAGTTGTGGAATGATCTTCCTAATCGGGTAGTTGAATCAGTAGAACTTTAAAAGTGCAAAGTTAGAGCAAATGTTTTTATGTTGACTAGGCTGACAAGAGTCTTCCTATAGTTTATATATGACATATCAGTTTTGGACGTTGTTAATAGTTAATATAGGACATATCTGTTTTGACGTTGTTACTGTTTATAGAATGATATATTGTTAATTTATTCTCATCATTTATTTATTTCCGTATTTCCTTTCCTCACTGGGCTATTTTTCCCTATTGGAGCCCTTAGTTTCCCAACTAGGATTATAGCATGGTTCGTAATAATAATAATGATATTAATTATAATAATAATAATAATAACAATAATAATAATAACAATCAGCCACATTTTCAAAATTGTTACAAATAAATATTCACCTGCATTTTGGCTATCATTGATCAGAAAATTTGATTAGGCAACAATATTGTTGAAAAAAAGAGAGAGAGAGAGAGAGAGAGAGAGAGAGAGAGAGAGAGAGAGAGAGAGAGAGAGAGATAATATAAATTTTTATCAATAATATTTTTGTGTATATAAAACTATTTCTTAGCCATGTCATTGACAAGATCCAATGAATAATTTATTATTGCAACCTCTGAAAAACTCTGCCCTCTTGTCTTGACATCATTTATTTCCATTCATGCATTAAAGACTATATTATAAAGCTCAAAAAAGTCTTGACGATGCTTTAAAGTACATTCCCATTTTCTGATTATCATCAAAATGAATAGTTATTTCATTATTAAATCAAGTCTATTTTAGATCTTATCGACAGATAATTGAATCATCCCACATTCTCTCTGTTAACCTTTTGTATAATGGCCATTCACTGTTTATAAAATGTGTTTCAAAACGTGACAATAATCAATGAGGCTATAGGCCGTTTTGTTTTTGTGAAGGGATTTGACCTATTCAGTATCGACTTTTTTCTTTCTTATATCGATCCTGAACGTACGTTTTTCGTGTTTACGTATATAAAAATGTTTATTCTCAAAGATACAACCTTTACAAATAAATTATGGTTAATTATGCTCATAGATGGGATGTTTAAAAAAGAATGCAGTTCGTTTAATCTTTATTCCATTTACAACAGCCCAAAATACATCCAGTAAACTATCGTTGAAATGGAAGTAATTTCAGAGTTATATCCGATTAAACCGATTAGAGCGATGCAAAATATTTGTTATAAACAGAGAAAGAATTTTAGTGTTGAAAATACTCGACAGCAATCTTTTAACTATAGGGAAATGTTATGATTATTAATTATTATTGAGAGAGAGAGAGAGAGAGAGAGAGAGAGAGAGAGAGAGAGACATTTTAGACAGCTTAAAAGTTTAATAATTCTTTGCAATTGTATATATATATATATATATATATATATATTGTAATTGGCGGGGTATTATCGTGCTAGGGGGTATATCTTAGTAATCCATGTTTGCCAACGGTTATGAATTGATGACCAATATGGTGAAGTAATGACAACTTTTGGTGTAGAGGAAATACCCCCCTAAATATCGATGAAGTCACTGGCAGCAGGGCTACTGATTGTGTTTAAGGCGATAGACAATCTGTCTCTTCGGCTTCTAATCCTGATTCCTGGCAGGTGATATTACTGAAATTAGTATGGACCATCAAGTGTCCATTACCTTACTTAAATATGCACTGTGCTTCACGAGGAACTGGCTATCCTTTGTTGGATAAAGTCAATGAATCTTCTGTGGATTTAATCAGTCTATGGAAAAAGTAAACGACAGAATGGCCACCAGTCCCGGGCGTAGCAAGATTTATGTAAAGTAGAGAAAAATCTAAAATTTGAAACTATGATGTTAGCACCAGAAAGTAGATTAGAATGCTGCAGCAAGTGCTGAATGAATTAATCAAATATAACTTGGATATATCGACAATAAGTGAAACAGGTTGTAGGGAAAATGGTAAGGAATTCACAGACTTAGGCAGTTTATATATATATATATATATATATATATTTATTTATATATATATATATATATATAAATAAATATATATATATATATATATATATTTTATATTTATTTATATATGTATATATATATATATATATATAAATATATATATATATATATATATAAATAAATATATGTATATATATATATATATATATACTGTTCGATTACAGTTATAAGTAAGACATATGAGTATATATATATATATATATATAAATACATATATAAATATATATTTATATATATATATATATATATATGTCTATATATATATATAAACACATATATATATGGGTGTATATATATATATATATATATACATATATATATATATATATATATGTCTGTGTATATATATATATATATATATGTGTGTGTGTGTGTGTGTATATATATTGTATATATATATATATATATATAAACACACACCTATACCTACACACATATATATACATATATACAGTATATATATATATATATATATACATGTATATATACACACATATACAGTATATATATATATATATATATATATATGTATGTATATATATATGTATATATATATATATATATATTTATATATATACATATATATATACATATATATACTGTATATATATATATATGTATATATATATATATATATATACGTGTATATATATATATATATATATACGTGTGTATATATGTATACATATTTTTATACATATTTATATATATATATATATATATATAGGCGCACACACATATGTATATATGAATAAATATATATATATATATATATATATGTGTATATATTTATGAATATATATATATATATATATATATATAAATATATATATATATATATATATATACATATATATATATATATATATATATATTTTTATTTATTTATTTCGATTCGGGAAGAACCGATGGAGTTGAAAGGAAGGGGATTAGAAATGGTAATGACATCGAGAAAATAAAATTCATTAATCGAGTTTTGAACTGCAAATAGTAGATTCTGACTTGCAAGATTTAAATAAAAACAGTACAATATGAGTGTTATAGTTCACTAAAGGCCAATCAACGATTTCCCTAAATAAAGGAAAGCTGAATACTATTAAGAACAGCAGAGTTTAATTGATGAGATCACAGAGACAG
>NC_090737.1:78435032-78447532 GCF_036898095.1 Palaemon carinicauda
TACATTAATGTAATCATTTTTATGTAAAAACTTGAATGCAAATTCCTATTAGTATGTTTCAGACCTCAGAAAAAATATAATAGAAGCCAACACCATTGAATAACATACACATCTTTCATATCCCGCATGGTAGTCCTGAAGGGGTGCTTGGAGTGTAAATATTTAGCTCTTAGGGAACAGCAGCAAATAACCTATCAACTTGACTTGGTAATAGCCTTATTTATTAGTTGGCACCATTTATATGTAAACATTAGTGTATCCTGTCACTGACACATACACATACACACATGCGTAGTTCAGCTTTCAGACTCTGATATCTATTTACTAATTTCGATCTAAGGAAAGGCCACTACTCAAGCAGGCTGTAAAATATTAGCAGCAATTACTTTTATTAATAATAGTGGGAACTGGCCTTGAAACCTCACTTTACAGGAATTACTAGGATATCGGAAGAATCAGCGGTTTTAGTAACATCTGCATCACACACAAGCACACACGCGAGCATATTTTAGGAGAAACATTATTTATTTTAATTAGGTTACAAAACCCTTTTGTCTTTTGGTAATGAATAAACCTTATATATATATATATATATATATATCACACACACACACACACACACACATATATATATATATATATATACAGTATATATGTATATATATATATATATATATATTATATATATATATACATTATATATATATATATATATATATAAATACACACACACACGCACAAACATATATATATATATATATATATATAAATATATTTATATATATACAAATACATATATATATATATATATATATATATTTCTACCTCATACTTGGGATCGAATGCTAGCCCCTTCTAATGAAAGGCCAGGTCGAAACCAACCATGCCACGAGAGGCCATAAAAGGAAATCCGAACCTGACACTAATCTAGCTGTCCGAGGATTTACCTGGCGAGACATCAGTCTCTTACCAGCAAGTTTTACCCGATTTCCCCGGCCCACCACGTGATACAATTGGTAGTAATTCATTCAAATTACCCCTAATGAGTCAATATGGATAAATATCAACACAACATCGTGTTCAAATAGAAATAAATTTCTACCTCATACTTGGGATCGAACGCTAGCACCTTCTAATGAAAGGCCAGGTCGAAACCAACCATGCCACGAGAGGCCATAAAAGGAAATCCGAACCTGACACTAATCTAGCTGTCCGAGGATTTACCTGGCGAGACATCAGTCTCTTACCAGCGAGTTTTACCCGATTTCCCCGGCCCACCACGTGACACAATTGGTAGTAATTCATTCAAATTACCCCTAATGAGTCAATATGGATAAATATCAACACAATATCGTGTTCAAATAGAAATAAATTTCTACCTCATACTTGGGATCGAACGCTAGCCCCTTCTAATGAAAGGCCAGGTCGAAACCAACCATGCCACGAGAGGCCATAAAAGGAAATCCGAACCTGACACTAATCTAGCTGTCTGAGGATTTACCTGGCGAGATATCAGTCTCTTACCAGCGAGTTTTACCCGATATATATATATATATATATATATATGGGTGTGTCTGTGTGTGTTTGTTTGCTGTTTGTGTGTGTACGTGCGTAAATGGTTGACTGTATAAATAAATACATAGACTCATGGTCGCTTCCACATCTAATTTGCTTGAATGTTCAATAATCCATATAACACAATAATTATTTGTGAGCTAGCTTGTTATCGTCTTGCTGCTCGAAATATTCATTAAACACTAATAACATTTGAATTAATGTCAGTTCAAATTTGCTCAAGGTCTTGAAAATTATTTTGTATGGAATAAAACATAACATATTTTTTTTTTTTATTTATGATTTTTCTACAGAGTAGTCTGCAATTGTTCCAGATGAAAGAGTAAAGGTCATAAATTGGAAAAAAGCCCAAAATAGATAATAAACCAATTTGTATGTCAACTTTAAAAAAAATTCACATTATGCCTGACAAGTTTCTTTTATAAATTTATTAGTTTCCCTTATACATCTTCATTTCCTTATTTAAACGCAAGTCTAAAAAAAGAAAAAAAAAAAATTATCTCCTAAATAAGTTGATACTTTATCCTATCAGCTGCTGAGTAAGTGGAATTTTTTGCATTCAGGGAAATGGCACAATGATATTTTTTAAGAGAAAGGGAACCTTAGAGTAAATCTACCTTTACATTGTCATTAGAAAAGAATCCCATAACAAATCCAAAAAAGACTGAATATGCTCATTACAAAGACTCCAGATAGTCCTATATAATTATTTCAGCATACATTCTTTTCTTCATCTCTGAATTAACGGGTACAAATACCCGGTATGCAAAATTCCCTGTAAGTAGTACCGGCAGTTAGTATTTACTTATGTTTATCACCCATTTCGGAACGAATAGTTTATCTAATTTATATCTATCTTTGAGTTACTGAAGTTCAAGAAAATAATTAAGTTGTTATTTGTTTAGAGAGAGTGAAATGTATATTGGCTCTATATTATGTAGTTATAAACTTACGGAAAAAAGAAGAATAGAAAAAAAACATAAGTTCGTCGTAAAGTAGGCCTTATGTATCGTCTTCTAAACCCTGTGAAGCACGCTTTGGTTTTTCTTCGTCATTATAAAATTTGCAAACTTTATGTTGAATCACTTGTTATTTATCATCAATAATCACCTCTATGTATTTACTTATATTTGAAGATGAGAATTATATTATTTATTGGGATCCAGCAACTTTCATTTGGCAACTAAATAATTATTTTCTCCAAGTATTTAACTATATTCTTAAAAGTCATAATTTATAAAGTCTACGTGAGAATGCAAAGGCCACCCTTCTATTTTTATGTTCAAATAAATATAAATACACTTTCCATTAACTACTTATGAAGTTTATAACTGAACTGGTCAGTATTCTTGAGCAATAACATCTTTATGTATATTGTATATATATAAATATATATATATATATATATATATATGTGCGTATATATATATATATATATATATGTGTGTGTGTGTGTGTGTTTATATATATATATATATATATATAGAATCACCATTAAAAAAAATAGAAAAATAGGTCAAAATACTAATAGTTTTGTGCACATAACAACTGTTTTGATTGCATCAATAGGAAGAAATTACAAAGTCTTGAATTGTACAAGCCAGGTAAAACTTTTTATATATTTTCACCTTAGATAAGCTACAAACCTAATTTTAGAATATTTTTTGCTCCATTCATAAGAAGTGTATACTCAAATTGTAAATATAACGTTATATTCAATATATCTAAAGCAAATATTGTACAATAAAAAAAAATATGATCTAAATTAAGCAAAAGGTCATTAAGAGGCAGAATTTTCTTTAGAGTTTATTCGAATGCTTTGTAATTCCACCTCATTAACGAGAAATGTTAGAATATTCCTTCCATTAAAGGAATCTGAGCTTTCCCTCATTACTGCTGAAAATGAATTGCAAATCAACTCATTAAAACTAGAAGCCTGAATATACGTCACTGACGTTATTTTAGGAAAAAGGGTTTTATTAACTTCATTTACTCACTCTTATGAATAGCACAGTAATAATATGCATTACACAACATGGTTTCAATCAACACTAGAATATTTGAACAAATCATATTGATAACATTAATACTTTTTCTTTTTATATTTATCTATATTTTATTAGAACGACTGAAGTTTGTTTTAAATACAAAATTATGTCGTGTCTGAGAAACTTGTTTTCCAACGGTATAGTATAATATTCTCGTGTAATTTTATGATTATTAAATTGGAAAAGTTTTTAAAGATACATCATATGAATTGCTTGTTATTACCCTTTTAAGAACATTTAAAGTTTGTCTTCAATATGCACTGGTTCACTCTATTCATTCCATAAAGATATTATTAAATGCGTGTTAGATTATAGTAATATTGATTGCTACCTTAGTGGCATTAATTTCATAATCAACTTTTTCTATTGGACTTATTATCTTTTTCTCTTCATTGCTACAATCCGCCAGTAACTGGGAAAGGGAGATATTATCATTAGGAAGGTGATGAAGGCAATATCATTCACAATTCATCTTTAATATATATCAACACACTATAAAAGTACAGATGATACGTACAAAGTATGAAACACTATCACAATGTTAGTGTGCACAAAGTAATGGTCACTTATGTACAAAAAATTATAAATTACGTGGAGTTAGGTATAACATCCTTCGACTCAACCGGTTTCGAGCAGTGAGAAGGATTTCTGTACATTGTGAAGAGTGAACTGAAACGCAGGTGCTTGCTTGCTTGTTTCCATTATAGCCAACACATCTTGTTGGCACGGGCCTTTCCCTACGTCGGCCAGTAGGTAACCTGCAAATTGTAAGGTTGTTAAGGCAAGTGTTATTTTGAGGGCTTATATAAGGAGTCCTGCTTTGACATTTCCTCTTTATTGGTCAAGGACCGCTCGAGGGGCACAGACGATTTTTTAGCAGATGTGCCCCTGACAACAGACGTCTCCGGATAATGGAAGCTCTTTTCATTCAACAAGAAGGACCTGACCTCAACACCACGCAAGAAGGGAACTTATTACCAACATGTATGAGGTCCACCACCAACAATAGTCCAGGCAATAACAACAATGAAAGGACTGATATAGCCGAAGGTCAAAACGGGGATTATCTCAAGACAGAATCAGAAAAATTAATACCACTAAACACGCCAGCTAGTCAGAAGCCATTACCTTCCAGGATTAATGGTCTCCACCCTCGGGTGGTCCTTGACAAATAAAAATGGAATGTCAAAGCAGGACTCTGTGTATAAGTCCTCACAACAACACCTGCTACAGGCTGCAAGAGTGCAAGAGCCCGTGGCTGGCCGTAAGGGCAAAGCAATCTTCATCAACAACACCTGCATTTCAGTTCACTCTTAATGAGCAGAAAACCTTCCCACTCCCTGAAACTGGTTGAGTCGAAGGATGTGTTATACCCAACTCCACATAATTTAATTTTTTTTTTTTTTTTTTTTTTTTGTACATAAGTGATCATTACTTTTTAATCACTAACATTGTGATAGTGTTACATACTTTGTACGTATTATCTGTACTTTTATAGTGTGTTGATATATATTAAAGATGAATTGTGAATGATATGGCCTTCATCACCTTCCTAATGATAATATGTCCCTTCCCCAGTTACTGTTGGATTGTAGCACTGAAGAGAAAAAGATAATAAGGACCATAGAAAAAGTTTATTACAAAGTTAAAGCCAGCTGTCGTTCACTATCATGCAGTTCACTGAAATATTGCTACATTTAAAATCACATTGAAGAAGGCTACATGATAGTTGGATCTTTCACTTGTAGATATTGCCACAAGATTTAGCATGAGCAGAGAAACTCTGTTTCCCATCAATCCATGAAATTTTCATTTAGATATGTGAATTATTCGATGAACAATTTGCTCTTCTGCCAAAAAATAGCCATTCAACCCATTCCAAGATAAACATTTGTTCTGGCAAATATCAACTTGAAAATTGGTATGGAAAAAGTAAATATCCCTCCAATAAATACGTGCAAATTTTTTTTAGATATGTAAACTATTCTACGATGAATGGCTTTTCTCTAGCGGATATCAACATGAAAATTGGTAATGACGAAAAAAATGTTCATAACAGGAATCCCTGATAATTTCATTTGGATAAATGAAGTATTTTACAAATAATTTACGGCGCTGTCAAAAATCAGCCTCACGAGGATACTGAATATGGCTACTCTGACTTTTCTATAGTAAGTATCAATAAGAAAATTGATATATCATTGCTCCCACGACACCCATCAAACCCTGTGAAAATAATTTGGATATCTGTAAAACTCTAGGAGAATTTTGCTACACCTCACTGTTTTTTAGCTAAAACTCCTGACTTACGAACAAATGTGACAGCCAGGTATTGCCTATTGCAGGTATGAACATAGAAATTGGGGGGAGAAGCTGAAATTTTCGTTGCGCAGTCAATAACTCCTACACCAATATATAGATTCAAAGGAAATTTTAATGAATTTATATATATATATATATATATATATATATACACGTGTGTGAGTATGTGTACGTGTATGTATATATAATCCCTTAAAATTTCATTTGAATCTATATATCGGTTTAGGAGTTATTGACTCCGCCGACGAGAATGTCAGCTGCGAAGCCACCCACCCACCCCGCTGTGGAATGACTGGGCTACGGGTTGGGTGAGATATCTTGAAAAAAATTTTGGCATCAAGTATAAGGTCATTCACTTAGTTCGCAACTAATAATAATAATAATAATAATAATAATAATCGCTGCCTTTGTAGTATTGATTTTGTATTCTCTACAAAACCAATGCTACAAAGGAAGTGATTATATCGATAAATCACCCTCTTTATACAGTCTAATACTACAATAATAATAATAATAATAATAATAATAATAATAATAATAATAATAATAATAATAATAATAATTTATTGGCTGGGTCAGTTGCATTGATCTTTTACGCTGTGTTCTCAATGGCTCTTATCATCTTATATATATATAGTACTATATATATATATATATATTCAAATAAGCCATCTTTAATTTTTATACATTAATGTCTGGATTCCCTTAACGACCTCGGGATCAGAGCCCCAGGCGAAATCACACAAAGACAAGAGCTTGTGTCCGGCCGGGAATAGAACCCTGGTCGGCAAGCTCGTACAGACAGTGACTGAACCACTTTCTTCGTGGCCAAGTGGTTTAGTCACCGTCTGTACAAGCTTGCCGACCAGGGTTCGATTCCCGGCCGGACACAAGCTCTTGTCTGTGGTTTAGTCACTGTCTGTACAAACTTGCCGACCAGGGTTCGATTCCCGGCCGGACACAAGCTTTTGTCTTTGTGTTATTTCACCTGGGGCTCTGATCCCGAGGTCGTTAAGAGAATCCAGATATTAATGTATAAAAAACATATATGGCTTATTTGAATATGAAAAAACACGTCTAAATGTGCAAAATTTATCATATATATGTATGTATATATATATATATATATATATATATATTTATATATATATATATATATATATAGATATATATATATATATATATATATGTATATATATATATATATATATATAAATATAAATAAATATGTATATATATATATATATGTGTGTGTATGTGTGTGTGTGTGTGTGTGTATGATATGTTGTGTCATTTCGGAAAATGTATACTTCACAAAATACTCAGAAATTTTCAAAAGAGCCTAAATAAGTCGCCACATTGCAAAATTGAGGCAATATCTAAGGACAAAGATTTTGATCAAGTTAAAAGATCAACAGTACCATTGCTGGTCTGTTTACAAAACATCCAAATGGCGAAGGCCAAAGAGAAAAATGAAAGGAAACGTTCAATAGTGTACACAAAATTAAAAAAGTTTATTCATTCTTAGAAAATATATATTTCCAGTACATGGTTTAAGAAAGTAGCCACACATTTTGTTCCTTTCGCAACTAGATAGTTGATCGTAGTTACCAAGAGTATCTGCGTTTTTCCATGTGGTTCGAGTTTGCAGAGTAATAAACACCAGTGTACTATTTTCTCTGTGCAAATTCTACTGAAAAATTATAAAGCTAATTGCAATACTAACCGGGATCTACTGTTTTTCTTGTGATCCAAGATACTGAATAGCTAGATAGCCAATTGTAATAACCACCAAAGTTTATTGTCTTCCCTGTTCTGGAACTTTACTGAGTAGCTAAATAGCCATGTACAATAGCCATTGGAGTGTATTGTCTTCCCCGTTCTCCAAGTTTATAGTTAGTAAATAGTCTCTACCAACCGTGTGGCACACAATTGTACATAATTACGTAATAGCCACCGCAGTCAACTGTTAGGTCACTAGCGTTTATTATCTTCCATGTTCTTAAAGTTTACTGAGTAACTAAATAGCCATTTGCAATTACCCCTGGAGTATAAAGTCTTCCCTGTTATTCGAGTTTACTGAGTTTAAATAGTCTGTCGTAGTAGCCACCAGAGTCAATTGTTGGATCACTGGGAGGATCCAACTTTCCTGAGTAACTAAGTAGCCAACTCTAATAACCAGTGGAATCTAATGTTTTCCTTTTGTTTCGATTTTGAGTAAATAGATAACAAATTGTGATATCCGTTCACCCGATTTTGACTTATGAATTTGCATCCTGCACGTAGATTTACTTCCTAGACATGCAATCCAAGACTTGAGATTCTTACAAAGGGATAATGATGTATCAAGACCATTTAACCAAATCTATGTTTCTAGGTGCAGTAGCATCAAATCTAGCTGCCGAAGTAGCATATCCGCTACTAGAAATTCTTTTTTTCTTCAGAGCACCATCCACCTTGTAAAGCAATAAGTGTGCTGAAATCATATCTCAAATTATTATGGAGCTAGAATCTTTTTGGTAAATGTTAGTTATTGCCAATATAAAGCCACACGATCAACAAAGCCAGATTTCATTAGAAAATAATATTGTTGACATCAAGGATTTGTTTGTTACACTAAATTAATGCAGTTCCAGAAAAACTACAACTTAAATGCTGGTATTAAGTGGGCACCACAAACCGCAATGTGGGGCGGAGATGTTAACTGAAGAGGACTATTGATACTAAATACATTAATGTGACTGATCATTAAACATCACCACATCCTAATCACTAACATTAAATGTTATACCGGTGACATACTGAGCATAAAATTTTAACATGTGATCACTGATCCACATTTTTAGTTATTACACGTGTTCACTAACGGTCACAGTGATTAATATATTCACTGGAAGGTTTAGTGATTTCATGTTTTCAGTATGGAGTACGAAGACACACGCACACACACGCGCACACACACGCGCACACACACACACACGCGAATATATATATATATATATATATATATATATATTATACATATATGTATGTATATATAAATACACATATATATTTATTTTTAAATATATATAAATATATATATATATGTATATATATATATATATATATATAGATAGATAGATAGATAGATATATATATATATATATATATATTTATATATATATAAATAAATATATATATATATATATATATATATATAATATATAAATATCATTACATTATGACGCATGGAACTCTTGAAATATATGACTACAACTATACCGTTGGTCAGATGAAAATTGTGGAAAAGACGAGTTAAATAATGGAAATAAAAAAATATTAATAAGAATCGGGGGAATAATTTATTTTTTTAATACCTTTTTTGTATAATAAACAGTTATTTGATTTTCAGAGCATATGGCAAAGATTAAAGCTATTTCAATGTTCATCTTATATTGTAGATTGGTAATTCAAAATTGGGAAATAAATATTTCCATGAACACATTAGAGATATGGTCTGAGAACGCATCACTTTTTAATTGCAATTTTCAACAACAATTTGAATATATATATATATATATATATATATATACATATATTTATAAATATATTTATTTGTATATATATATATATATATATATATATATATATAGATACAGTACTATATAGGAACCTTATCTATGGTTACGATTCTATCCCTTTACCTAAACAGACACCGAATAGTTCGGCCTATTCTTTACAGATTTTCCTCTGTCCTCATACACCTGAAAACACCGAGATTACTACACAATTCTTCTTCACCTAAGGGGTTAACTAATGCACTGTAACTGTTCAGTGGCTACTTGCCTTTTGGTAAGGGTAAAATATACTCTTTAGCTATGGCAAGCAGCTCTTCTAGGAGAAGGACACTCCAAAATCAAACCTTTGTTCTCTATTTTGGTTACTGCCATATCCTAGGTACCATGGTCTTATACTGATAGAGTTTTCTTGCTTGAAGGTACACTCGGGCACACTTTGCTATCTAGTTTCTCTTCCTTTTGTTTTTATTAAAGTTTCTATAGTTTAAATAGGAATAATTATTTTGATATTGTTACTATTGTTAAAATATTTAATTTTTTCTTATTTTCTTTCCTCACTGTACAATATGCCCCCTGTGGCCGCGGGGGCATATAAAAGTTAGAATAGCGTCAACGTTATCCCTGCGTGTCGTAAGAGGCGACTAAAAGGGATGGGATGAGGGGGCTGGGAACCCCCTCTACTGTATAAAATTCCTGCGAGACATCGACAAGGAGATGGAGCTGGGGGGAGAGTGACTGCTCCCCGCACTCTAGTTTTGGGGTGTTTAAATGTGCGTGGATGTAGTACGATAGAGAGTAAAAGATGTGAGATTGGAAGCATGTTTAGAAGTAGAAGGATGGATGTATTGGCCTTGTGTGAGACAAAGATGAAAGGAAAGGGTGAAGTGATGTTTGGTGAAATGTCTGGTAGAGTGTCTGGGATTGATAGGGGAAGAGCGAGAGAGGGTGTGGCGTTATTGCTGAGTGAATGGATGACAGGTAAAGTAGTGGAATGGAAGGAGATATCATCTAGGTTAATGTGGGTAAGGGTTAGTTTGGGTAGGGAATGTTGGTCGTTTGTCAGTGCGTATGGGCCAGGTAGTGAGAAAAGTGAAGAAGAGCGGAATGAGTTCTGGAATGAATTAACTAGGTGTGTAGAAGGACTGGGTAGAAGGAATTATGTAGTTGTTATGGGTGACTTAAATGCTAGAGTGGGCGCTGGAGAGGTAGAAGGTGTCATTGGTAAGTATGGCGTACCAGGTGAAAATGAGTGTGGTGAGAGACTGGTAGACATGTGTGTTGAACAAGAGATGGTAATAAGTGCTAGCTTCTTTAAAAAGAAAGATAATAAAAGGATTACATGGGTAAGAGTGGCAAATGGAAGAGTAGTAGAAAGGGCATTAATGGATTATGTGTTGGTAACTAAAAGAATGTTTGGAAGATTAAAAGACGTGCACGTGTTTAGGGGTATGGCTAACGGTATGTCTGATCATTTTTTGGTGGAAGGAAAATTAGTTGTAGCAAAAGAGTGGGGGAATAGAGTAGGTGGATGTAAAAAGGGAGGTAGTGAGGATTGAAGAGCTAATAAAACCGGGGGTAAAAAGTAAATATCAGGAAAGGTTGAAAATGGCATATGATGAGGTGAGAGTAAGAGAAACTGGTAATTTAGAGGAGGAGTGGAAGTTAGTAAAAGAAAATTTTGTTGGGATTGCAAGTGATGTATGTGGCAAGAAGGTTGTTGGAGGCAGCACGAGGAAGGGCAGTGAATGGTGGAATGAAGGAGTGAAGGTGAAAGTGGAAGAGAAAAAGAGGGCTTTTGAAGAATGGCTGCAGAGTAATAGTATAGAGAAGTATGAAAAATATAGAGAGAAAAAGGTGGAAGTAAAGCACAAGGTACGTGAGGCAAAGAGGGCAGCTGATCTGAGGTGGGGTCAGGGATTGGGTCAGTCATATGAAGAGAATAAGAAGTTTTGGAAAGAAGTGAAGAGAGTAAGGAAGGCTGGTGCAAGAATTGAAGAGACAGTGAAAGATGGAAATGGAAGGTTGTTAAAAGGAGAGGATGCAAGGAAAAGGTGGGCGGAATATTTTGAAAGTTTGCTGAATGTTGAGGATAATAGGGAGGCAGATATAATTGCTGTTCCAGGTGTTGAGGTGCCAGTGATGGGAGATGAGAATGAGAGAGAAATTATAATAGATTAAGTGAGGAGAGCAGTAGATGAAACGAGAGTAGGAAAATCATCTGGTATGGACGGTGTGAAAGCTGAGATGTTGAAGGAAGGGGGTGTGACTGTACTTGATTGGTTGGTGAGATTGTTTAATATGTGTTTTGTGTTGTCAATGGTACCAGTAGATTGGGTTTGTGCATGTATTGTACCACTATATAAGGGTAAGGGAGATGTGCATGAGTGTTGTAATTTAAGAGGTATTAGTTTGTTGAGTGTAGTTGGAAAAGTATATGGTAGAGTATTGATTAATAGGATTAAGGATAAAACAGAGAATGCAATCTTGGAAGTACAGGGTGGTTTTAGAAGAGGTAGGGGTTGTATGAATCAGATTTTTACAGTTAGGCGGATATACGAGAAATATTTAGCAAAAGGTAAGGAGGTGTGTGTTGCGTTTATGGATCTGGAGAAAGCATATGATAGAGTTGATAAGGAAGCAATGTGGAATGTGATGAGGTTATATGGAGTTGGTGGAAGGCTGTTGCAAGCAGTGAAAAGTTTATACAAAGGTAGTAAAGCATGTGTTAGAATAGGAAATGAAGTGAGTGATTGGTTTCGGTGAGAGTGGGGCTGAGACAGGGATGTGTGATGTCGCCGTGGTTGTTTAACTTGTATGTTGATGGAGTGGTGAGAGAGGTGAATGCTCGAGTGCTTGGAGGAGGATTATAACGGGAAGACGAGAATGACCATGAATGGGAGGTAAATCAGTTGTTGTTTGCGGATGATACTGTACTGGTAGCAGACACAGAAGAGAAGCTTGACCGACTAGTGACAGAATTTGGAAAGGTGTGTAA
>NC_090737.1:78460032-78467532 GCF_036898095.1 Palaemon carinicauda
TATATATATATACTGCACATATACAGTATATATATATATATATATATAGCAGAGTATGAGAGCATGTGTGTGTGTCCTTGTGTGTATGTATATATATATATATATATATATGTGTGTGTGTGTGTGTGTGTGTGTGGATGTGTGTGTTTCTGTGTGTGCCTGTCTGTTTGCATGATGCCTTTTCCGTTGTTTCTGAGTATTGATATAGCAGTGGTTTTCATGACATGTATGAATCATATTTCCTATTTATACTGATTTGACTCCAATATAGAAGATATAATTTTTCAGGCACAACCAGGCATTTTATCGAATATGTGACCCGTGAATAAAATATTTCATGATTCACTTGACTAAAACATCTAGTTATTGTAGTACATGAATTTTTGGATACATACTATTAAATCCGATCTAGTGCATTTTGAATTATCATGACTACCATACATTGAAATAAGGGTAACAGTATTCAGTTACAATAAATTTTATAGTGTAATTATCATAATTGATGTATATGAGGTTACGGTTTATCCCAAACAAAATAGGACACGAAAAAAAGGTAACACAAGGTAAAGGATCAAGAATAAAAATATTCCCTATTTATATTTTTGTCTATATTTCGTTCTCTCTCTCTCTCTCTCTCTCTCTCTCTCTCTCTCTCTCTCTCTGACTACCGAACACTCATTTGAATTGCGAATATTTGAAGCTACTATGAATGTACATATGCTCTATTCAAGTAAAAGCAGCAATCTATATCACTGTCATTGCAAAGTTATACTTATTTAGTTTTTAATATTATTTATTCGCTCCTTATAAACATTTTTGTGGAATTGTGAAAAAGGAAATCCTAACGTAAGAAAAATTCTCATTGTTCTATTAAAAAAAAGAGGGTGGTGGTGGGGAGTTGGAGTTCTAATATAATATCAACGTCTGTTATACAATGAAACCCAAATTGCACTTTTCGATAACACGTGATGCCCAAGAGGGCGTTTGTAATGGATAATGGGGAACACTGAAAAATTATAGTATAACTCTGATTTTCTTCTGGAATTTGTGCTTCTAAGGAAATATCATCATGTGTGTTTACTGGTATTCAAGTAACTGGAAGTTGGAATTGTATTAAGGTAAATAAAACAGTCAGATTAATTTAGTACGTTATGTTAGTGGAACAGTTCATCACTACCGTTATAGGAAAAACAATTAGATTAATGATTAACATTAAAACAGTCCAGTAAAATTAGAATTATTATCAATAGTATATTGAAAGAAACAACATGTATGATAGTAGTATTTTTATTCCAAAATTATTATGAATTTTAAAACAAACAGTAAGACGAACATTGGAATAGAGGAAGTAAAGTTAAGAGAGTTAGGGGAACCTAATAGCATTGTATGAATTCTGGGTTACGAGCAACCAAGTTGGAAGCGAGATATATGCCACGACAAAAGGCTAACGACACAAAGATAAGACAAAGAGAAGTGAGCTCATTTTCCTCAAATGCCCGCCCAGTAATAAACTCTTAACGTCAACCCTCTTTGTTAACAAATGATATAAACCTACTTACTTTTAGACTACCACCATTGGCAGTGTTGAGAAAAATCAGTTCCATTACTTTGAAAATATATGATCTTATTATGATAATTATTGTTAAATGAGGAAGCCCACTATTGTACTATCACATATCTTAAATCAAACAACGAGATGACAGAAGTTATTTGCACCAGTGTTTAGACTATGCTATGGAGAACATGGCAATGAATCCGGGTATCGACATACTTCGCAATATGATGAGGTTCAATGATGCAAAAAACTCATATTCTACTAATTTCATCATATATTTACATTATCAATTTATTTTTCAAGTGCATCAAGATTTTGTGAATACATACTCACATTATATATATATATATATATATATATATATATATATATTTATATATAGTACATACATATATATATATATATATATATACATTATATATATATATATATATACACATATATATGTATATAACGGATTTTGAGCGAAGCGAAAAATCGATTTTTGGGTGAGATGGCCATGTCGTCCCGATGGAAGTTCCTTAAAGTAGCTTCCTAAGAGGTGTATATACTACAGTGATATTCCCAGAGAATTTTACCTTTAGGTATCCAGAATTCTAACTCCTGGCGTGAATATCCTTAAAATTTCTCTCATGGATATTGTATAATATCAGCGGACGCATTCTTGACACGCCTCCATAGCAATCTGCACCCCAAACAGCGTTTTGGCTTCGAGGAGGATGGCAAAATAAAAGGGAGCCGTCCAAAGGCTCTTCTCGCTCTCGTAATACTATTGGGAATACAACAGCGCCATTCCCACGATGGCGGACATTCCTTGTAGCATTGAGCGTGGTGTTACAGATACAGTACCACGGGAGGGATACTGTGAAGATCTTTTCTTTTTGAAGAGATGGGTGGGTGCATCAGGACGACATGGATATCTCACCCAAAAATAGATTTTTCGCTTCGCTCAAAATCATTTTTTTGGGCTAAAGCCATGTCGTCGTGATGGAAGCATACCAGAGCATTAGTGTATCTGTGGGATTTTTTAATCAGTGCCTTAACCTTATAGCAACCTTTTTCTATGGTCATGGGGGACCACATGAGACAAGGGACGTTACCGTTATTCGTCACCATCACTAATCATAACCAATGTTAGTGCTTCCTGCCTCCTACAGGGAAGGGTCATTCTAGACAGTAGAAAAGGGATGTTGAGGTTAACATACATAGTATGACCAAATATAAGTACACCTGAAGATACAAATAGTCTCATAGTTGTATATTTTGCTAAAATAACATCAGTGTCTCTAATATCTAAAATTTGATGCATACAAATATATGAGGGATACTTTGGTAAGTTGAAGAACCTTGGCATGTATACATACAATTGCCTGGCGAAGGTGGACACACTAAATTCTAATAGACATTTATTACTTATAAATGACTAAAAGATGTTCAGTAAAACGAATGTAGTAAGACAAAGGGATTATGCCTGTAACAAGTACAGAAAGTATATTTCCTTCTTGAAGGAAGAAATGATGAGTGCCACTCTCAGACTGAAGAAAAATTATAAAACAATTTCTCTTCATAATTCCTGTACTGGTTACTTCTATCTGCACTGTGTACTTCGTACACCGGCACTAGTGCTATCTGTATAATTCCACACCTGGGATTTTGAACAGAGCTAGTGTTATCATGATAACACTTAATTAAAAGAAGTCACACCTAAAAAGGGTGACCACTTCTCCCTTTAATTGACAGTCCCAGTCAATTAGCTGTTCATCGTAGATTTAGACGGCAGGTTAAATATTCTACCTGGCGTCACCACATATTGCTTCAGATCATGGATTTGTCTAGCATAGTGTATGTAGAACACTCTGGATGATTCTCATTCGTTACATGTGCGAGGATATGTGAGGTCCCAAACCATAAACTGCTTACCACAGTAATTAGGGGGCAGGTTTTAATACACTACCTGCCACCACTACGAAGTGTTTCAGTTCATGCACTTGTTTTGCATAGGGTTTGCAAAACACTCTGGATGATTTCCATCCAGTGTATGAACGAAGGCGCTCAAAGTCCATATACTGAAAGAAGTTCAGTGGTGAAGCAATCTTTCTCGGATCATGACCTGTGGGAGTACTGTTCGGATCTGCTCTACGAATAAAGTAGGTGAGCTTCACCCTTAGTTGTTTTAGGGATAAATTTGATGCAGAAGTTTCTCCTTTAAAGAGCTGTCCTCCCCTGAAGTCTGAAGTTCTACAAGGTAGACCTTTAGACACTCTATAAGATATAGAGAGACATCTTCCTTCAGAGGGCAGATTCTCCAGGGACCCCAATTCTTAGTGGGTAGCTCGTTTTTAGCGAGAAAGGATGGATCAGGAAATAGATTCAGTTCTCCCACTACCATAAACTGAATGTGACCATCATCTCTGGATAGGTCCACTATTTCACTAACTCTAGCCCCGGAGGCAATAGCGAACAGAAAAATAACCTTTTGGGTTAGATCCTTAAGAGAACAATCTTCATTGTTCACAGATGAGGCATAATGTAAGACCTTGTCCAAAGACCAAGAGATGGGCTGTGGTGGTACCGTGGGCTTAGGCCTAGCACATGCCTTCGGAATCTTATTAAAGATTTCATTCGCCAGATCCACTTGAAAGGCATATAAGAGAGGCCTAGTCAAGGTTGACTTGCACGCATTTATCATATTGGCCGCCAGACCTTGATTATGAAGGTGGACAAAGAACGACAGACAGAATTTCATTGAAATTTCTTTCGGTCCTTTTGCTTTAACAAATGCAACCCACTTTTTCCAGGAAGACTCATATTGACTTCTAGTTGACTTGGCCTTGTATTCATCTAAGAATTCTATATTGCCTTTTGAGATCCCAAACTTTTTTCTAACTGCTAGAGCAAGAAAATCATGAAATGAAGGGTTTGGGTTCTCTGTGATAAAACGAAGGCAGTTAATTTCTGAATCTTCGTAAATATACCTAGGGTCAGAGCTAGGACCAGCCTTATCTAGTCTATCAGCCCCACTAGAGGATCCTCGAATGGGGCTATATAGCGAGGTAGTTTCTTGAAGACGCTCGTGAAGAAGAGGTCGAATTGCAGTTCCGGGACTTGTTCCCATCTGGGAGGGAATATGTTTGCGCCCATGGACCATTCCAACTCTATAGGTTTGTACCGAAATAGAGTATCCACCGTCACATCGTGGATCAGTTGTAAATGAACTGCTGGTAGGTGCCGTCCCTTTAAGAGAGGGATGGGTAACTTCACCAAGACTGAATGGGACGTTCGAATGTGACGTCTTATTATCGCTTCGGTGTCCCAGATCAGTCCTAGGGAGTCTGATCTGTATGGAGGGGGCTTCCCCACCCATGAAAGGTCCAGAAGAGTCTTGAAACTTTTGTGCTCTAATTTCTGTTAGAGAAGCGATTAAAGAGGGACCGATCTCATTCTTTTTTTTATCTCTTCGTGTTTTCTCCAAGCTCTTAACGCATCTTTCCGGTGTGCCCTTAGTACCAAGTCTGTCAATATAGTGAACTGGGGAAAGTTTAGCGCTTTTTACTTTTGGCGTTTTGGAATTCTGACTGAGTACCTAAGTCTCTTGACAAACCTCACGAGCTCCTTTTATATTTCCAAAGGAGAGGAGAGTTGATGTGACTGAGGGCTTCGATGGGTTTTTAAACATCGAAACCCCTGAGCTGGAGAAACTTGAGAATTCTAAAAGCTTATCTTGCATCCGTGATGTCCCAGGAACCGGGTCATCTCTTTAAATGCACATTGGCCGGAAACTTCAGGTGCTGCCCACTCAAGCCTCTTGATCAGGTATATTAATACCTGAACTATTTCGAGGCTTGAATTTGACGTGACAAAGTTCGTCAATCCTTTGAAGATACTTAGGACTGTGAGTCCAACACGTATCTTCCTTAAGATGAATGTTACTCTCTGTAACATGAATTTTAGATAGGAGGAAGGGGGGTGGTTGACTGGAAGGTTCCGAAGGACACCTCTCAGGTCTGACAAGACTACGAACACCCTTAATTGGAACAAGGTCCATATGTTCAGAAGGATTATCATTCAGAACTTGGTGTTTTTTATGAACTTGTTGAGTGGCGACAAGTTCAGAATGGCTCACTGATATCTTGAGTCCTTCTTGTGAACACGAAGCAGCCTTCCCTGGAACTCGATGAGCTAAAGTTTTCTTACTACCTTTATGCTCTATAGCTCTCAGGTATACTCCTCCAGGAGGGTTTTGAACTGTAGGAGAAGGTATGGAAATGATGGTAGGGACATTTCTGTTTCCCATCAAAGGCTCATATTGAACAGGCTTTGGACCGAAGGATCGAAGGTCCTGCGATCCTGAGGGAAAGTTCCTCCTAGCCAAAGCGTCTTTATGCTTCGAGTAGTCAGTAGGCTTAGCACCGTGGTCACTGGAATAGTGGGATGTTGTTGAGCAGCCCGGATATTTCCAGTATTTACGATCTTCTTTTTAGGTTGAGGACCCACAACCACAGAAGATTTTCTCTTTGAAGGAATGCCCCATTTTTGGAGAAGACTTATGTTCTCTATGGTGGCGTTCTTAATTACTTCCCTAGTGACCTCGTGTGGGAAGAGGTCTTTACCCCAGATGTTGGAAGATATTAGCTTCCTTGTTTCGTGTTTTACTGTTGCATCAGCGAACACAAACTCTCTACATGCTCTCCTAGCCTTCATAAAGGCGTAAAGGTCCTTCACCAAGACAGCCATATGCATTTTGGCTATGACCATGAGCATGTCTGGGGTACTTTCGTAGCTTGAACACAACTCTGTAGTTTTGTAGAGAAAGGGATGTCGCAAGTCTGTCCTTTGACTCCTGTTCATTACACAAGAGCAACTCAGACAATTTAGGGAGACATACCTTGAATTGTTGACTTGCGACGTCCTTGTCTACTTTTCCTACTGAAAATATCAAATGGACTTCCTTCCAATCCTTTTCCTATCCGGGAAAAGCTGGTGACAAAGGCTTGCACTCATCAAGTGTGGGATATGGCTTACCTGCCTCTACTGTTTTGGCAACAGAAGTAAATGCCTTCCCCATATAGGGGAATGAGAGTGAAGTAGGAGCAAGAAAGGAAGGGTTTCCGTTATTCAGTGAGAATACCTTCGACTCTGAATAACCCGCCTTCCTTAGACTACATGAGAGGATATGTGTGCCTTATCATGGTCGGGAATAAAGACCTCCTTTGGTTCCGTTCCTTTTCTTGACTTTGGTTCGTACTTCAGTCGAACCCAACAATTAGTGAAAGCATCAAAGCTTGGCCAGAATTGAATTTTGTCCAGAGGAACAGCACCTATTTTCTCTGAGATGCAGAGATTGCCATTTGAAATCGGAATCTGGTCCACGAACCTCCAGGGATTGGGTATGGAGCATGTTGGTAGGTCTTGATTCATGGGTCGTTTGACTGACCCCTGGGAAGCGACAAGAGAAACTTTACGAGGATTTATCTTGCGTTTTACTGCCTGCTTTTCGTTTTGTCTATGAAAGTTCTCTATTTGATTCTTCAACTGGATACAAAATTGTACCACATTATCCAAATTAGGGGTAGAAGACGAAGATGTCGACATCGATGGCTCTAAACCGGCAAAGGTGGAGGAAATTCCGACGCAACATTTTCCTCTTCTACCTTGGGGCATTTCTTGCCCTTAATCCCAAAGGTTTTCTGGCCGTCAGGGGATGTAGTTAGCTCCTGAGGCACTACCGTTTCCTCACTTGCTTCCGGAAATAGTAGCTTACGCATCCCGTCATTAGGTTTGAAAGGTCCCGGAGAGATCTTTTGAAAGCCGCTCACCCAGTTACGTAATTTATATTAAGCTGTATCCCTAGTCTCTGTAGACTTGGGATTTTCAAAACCTTCGGACATTAATGTCCGACATATATTGCAAACTTGCGGGTTCCAATAATGTAGGGATCCGGAAAT
>NC_090737.1:78490032-78495032 GCF_036898095.1 Palaemon carinicauda
TAGGCTCTTTTCAAAATTTCTGAGTATTTTGTGAAATATACTTTTTGCAAAATGACACAACATATCATACACACGTACACATACACACACACACTGACACACTGACAAACACACACACACACACACACACACACACACACACACATATATATATATATATATATATATATATATATATATATATATATATATAAGATGATAAGAGCCATTGAGAACACAGCGTAAAAGATCAATGCAACTGGCCCAGCCATTAAATTATTATTATTATTATTATTATTATTATTATTATTATTATTATTATTATTATTATTATTATTATTATTATTAGTAGTAGTAGTAGTAGTAGTAGTAGTAGTAGTAGTAGACTCTATATAGAGGGTGACTTATCGATATAATCACTTCCTTTGTAGCATTGGTTTTGTAGAGAATACAAAATCAATACTACTAAGGCAACAATTATTGTTATCGTTATTCTTCTTCTTCTTATTATTATTATTATTTATTATTATTATTATTATTATTATTATTATTATTATTATTATTATTATTATTATTATTATTATTAGTTGCACACTAAGTGAATGACCTTATATGTGATGCCAATTCTTTTTTTAAGATATCTCACCCAACCCGTAGCCCAGTCATTCCACAGCCATACATTTCTGAGCGGGGTGGGTGGGTGGGTGGCTTCGCAGCTGACATTCTCGTCGGCGGAGTCAATAACTCCTAAACCGATATATAGATTCAAATGAAATTTTAAGGGAATATATATACATACACGCACACATACTCACACACACGTGTATATATATATATATATATATATATATATATATATATATATATATAATATATATATATATATATATATATATATATATATATATATATAAATTCATTAAAATTTCCTTTGAATCTATATATTGGTATAGGAGTTATTGACTCCGCCCCGAAAATTTCAGCTTCTCCCCCCAATTTCTATGTTCATACCTGCAATAGGCAATACCTGGCTGTCACATGTGTTCGTAAGTCAGGAGTTTTAGCTAAAAAACAGTGAGGTGGAGCAAAATTCTCCTAGACTTTTACAGATATCCAAATTATTTTCACAAGGTTTGATGGGTGTCGTGGGAGCAATGATATATCAATTTTCGTATTGATACTTACTATAGAAAAGTCAGAGTAGCCATATTCAGTATCCTCATGAGGCTGATTTTTTACAGCGCTGTAAATTACTTGTAAAATACTTCATTTATCCAAATGAAATTATCAGGGATTCCTGTTATGAACATTTTTTTCGTCATTACCAATTTTCATGTTGATATCCGCTAGAGAAAAGCCATTCATCGTAGAATAGTTTACATATCTAAAAAAAATTTGCACGTATTTATTGGAGGGATATTTACTTTTTCCATACCAATTTTCAAGTTGATATTTGCCAAAACAAATGTTTATCTTGGAATGGGTTGAATGGCTATTTTTTGGCAGAAGAGCAAATTGTTCATCGAATAATTCACATATCTAAATGAAAATTTCATGGATTGATGGGAAACAGAGTTTCTCTGCTCATGCTAAATCTTGTGGCAATATCTACAAGTGAAAGATCCAACTATCATGTAGCCTTCTTCAATGTGATTTTAAATGTAGCAATATTTCAGTGAACTGCATGATAGTGAACGACATCAACAAGGGACAATGCCTATCGCATAAACAATATCCGTGCCGAGTTCAGCTGGCTTTAACTTTGTAATAAACTTTTTCTATGGTCCTTATTATCTTTTTCTCTTCAGTGCTACAATCCAACAGTAACTGGGGAAGGGACATATTATCATTAGGAAGGTGATGAAGGCCATATCATTCACAATTCATCTGTAATATATATCAACACACTATAAAAGTACAGATAATACGTACAAAGTATGAAACACTATCACAATGTTAGTGATTAAAAAGTAATGATCACTTATGTACAAAAATAAAATAAATTAAATTATATGGAGTTAGGTATAACACATCCTTCGACTCAACCAGTTTCAGGGAGTGGGAAGGTTTTCTGCTCATTAAGAGTGAACTGAAATGCAGGTGTTGTTGATGAAGATTGCTTTGCCCTTACGGCCAGCCACGGGCTCTTGCACTCTTGCAGCCTGTAGCAGGTGTTGTTGTGAGGACTTATATACAGAGTCCTGCTTTGACATTCCATTTTTATTTGTCAAGGACCACCCGAGGGTGGAGACCATTAATCCTGGAAGGTAATAGCTTCTGACTAGCTGGCGTGTTTAGTGGTATTAATTTTTCTGATTCTGTCTTGAGATAATCCCCGTTTTGACCTTCGGCTATATCAGTCCTTTCATTGTTGTTATTGCCTGGACTATTGTTGGTGGTGGACCTCATACATGTTGGTAATAAGTTCCCTTCTTGCATGGTGTTGAGGTCAGGTCCTTCTTGTTGAATGAAAAGAGCTTCCATTATCCGGAGACGTCTGTTGTCAGGGGCACATCTGCTAAAAAATCGGCCGTGCCCCTCGAGCGGTCCTTGACCAATAAAGAGGAAATGTCAAAGCAGGACTCCTTATATAAGCCCTCAAAATAACACTTGCCTTAACAACCTTACAATTTGCAGGTTACCTACTGGCCGACGTAGGGAAAGGCCCGTGCGAACAAGATGTGTTGGCTATAATGGAAACAAGCAAGCAAGCACCTGCGTTTCAGTTCACTCTTCACAATGTACAGAAATCCTTCTCACTGCTCGAAACCGGTTGAGTCGAAGGATGTTATACCTAACTCCACGTAATTTATAATTTTTTGTACATAAGTGACCATTACTTTGTGCACACTAACATTGTGATAGTGTTTCATACTTTGTACGTATCATCTGTACTTTTATAGTGTGTTGATATATATTAAAGATGAATTGTGAATGATATTGCCTTCATCACCTTCCTAATGATAATATCTCCCTTTCCCAGTTACTGGCGGATTGTAGCAATGAAGAGAAAAAGATAATAAGTCCAATAGAAAAAGTTGATTATGAAATTAATGCCACTAAGGTAGCAATCAATATTACTATAATCCAACACGCATTTAATAATATCTTTATGGAATGAATAGAGTGAACCAATGCATATTGAAGCAAAACTTTAAATGTTCTCAAAAGGGTAATAACAAGCAATTCATATGATATATCTTTAAAAACTTTTCCAATTTAATAATCATAAAATTACACGAGAATATTATACTATACCGTTGGAAAACAAGTTTCTCAGACACGACATAATTTTGTATTTAAAACAAACTTCAGTCGTTCTAATAAAATATAGATAAATATAATAAGAAAAAGTATTAATGTTATCAATATGATTTGTTCAAATATTCTAGTGTTGATTGAAACCATGTTGTCTAATGCATATTATTACTGTGCTATTCATAAGAGTGAGTAAATGAAGTTAATAAAACCCTTTTTCCTAAAATAACGTCAGTGACGTATATTCAGGCTTCTAGTTTTAATGAGTTGATTTGCAATTCATTTTCAGCAGTAATGAGGGAAAGCTTAGATTCCTTTAATGGAAGGAATATTCTAACATTTCTCGTTAATGAGGTGGAATTACAAAGCATTCGAATAAACTCTAAAGAAAATTCTGCCTCTTAATGACCTTTTGCTTAATTTAGATCATATTTTTTTTTTATTTTACAATATTTGCTTTAGATATATTGAATATAACGTTATATTTACATTTTGAGTATACACTTCTTATGAATAGAGCAACAATTATTCTAAAATTGGGTTTGTAGCTTATCTAAGGTGAAAATATATAAAAAGTTTTACCTGGCTTGTACAATTCAAGAGTTTGTAATTTCTTCCTATTGATGCAATCAAAACAGTTGTTGTGTGCACAAAACTATTAGTATTTTGACCTATTTTTCTATTTTTTTTAATGGTGATCCTATATATATATATATATATATATATATATATATATATATATATATATATATATATATATATATATATATATATATGTATATATATATATATATATAATATATATATATATATATATATATATATATATATATATATATATATATATATATATATATATATATATATATATATATATATATATAAACACACACACACACACACACACACACATATATATATATATATATATATATATATATATATATATATATATATATATATATATATATATATATATATTTATATATATACAATATACATAAAGATGTTATTGCTCAAGAATACTGACCAGTTCAGTTATAAACTTCATAAGTAGTTAATGGAAAGTGTATTTATATTTATTTGAACATAAAAATAGAAGGGTGGCCTTTGCATTCTCATGTAGACTTTATAAATTATGACTTTTAAGAATATAGTTAAATACTTGGAGAAAATAATTATTTAGTTGCCAAATGAAAGTTGCTGGATCCCAATAAATAATATAATTCTCATCTTCAAATATAAGTAAATACATAGAGGTGATTATTGATGATAAATAACAAGTGATTCAACATAAAGTTTGCAAATTTTATAATGACGAAGAAAAACCAAAGCGTGCTTCACAGGGTTTAGAAGACGATACATAAGGCCTACTTTACGACGAACTTATGTTTTTTTTCTATTCTTCTTTTTTCCGTAAGTTTATAACTACATAATATAGAGCCAATATACATTTCACTCTCTCTAAACAAATAACAACTTAATTATTTTCTTGAACTTCAGTAACTCAAAGATAGATATAAATTAGATAAACTATTCGTTCCGAAATGGGTGATAAACATAAGTAAATACTAACTGCCGGTACTACTTACAGGGAATTTTGCATACCGGGTATTTGTACCCGTTAATTCAGAGATGAAGAAAAGAATGTATGCTGAAATAATTATATAGGACTATCTGGAGTCTTTGTAATGAGCATATTCAGTCTTTTTTGGATTTGTTATGAGATTCTTTTCTAATGACAATGTAAAGGTAGATTTACT
>NC_090737.1:78497532-78507532 GCF_036898095.1 Palaemon carinicauda
CTCCGGCCGGGAATCGAACCCTGGTCGGCAAGCCTGTATAGACAGTGACTAAGCCACTTGGCCACGAAGAAGGATAAAAGTCAATGACAATTTTTCTGTACTTATACCTGTCGAATTCAGGTATTTTGTGCTTAGAATTGAAATCAACCCATCCTCACCATCGTAGCTAATTGGTAGTTTGTTACTTGGCATTCAATTAATGATAAATTTTGCACATTTTTACGTGTTTTTCATATTCAAATAAGCCATATATATAAGTACAGAAAAATTGTCATTGACTTTTATCCTTCTTCGTGGCCAAGTGGCTTAGTCACTGTCTATACAGGCTTGCTTACCAGGGTTCGATTCCCGGCCGGAGCCAAGCTCTTGTCTTTGTGTGATTTCGCCTGGGGCTCTGATCCCGAGGTCGTTAAGAGAATCCAGACATTAATGTATCAAAAATAAATATGGCTT
Source organism: Palaemon carinicauda (assembly GCF_036898095.1). Lineage (NCBI taxonomy): Eukaryota > Metazoa > Arthropoda > Malacostraca > Decapoda > Palaemonidae > Palaemon > Palaemon carinicauda. Next base: position 78,497,986 of record NC_090737.1, read on the forward strand.
ATTTGAATATGAAAAACACGTAAAAATGTGCAAAATTTATCATTAATTGAATGCCAAGTAACAAACTACCAATTAGCTACGATGGTGAGGATGGGTTGATTTCAATTCTAAGCACAAAATACCTGAATTCGACAGGTATAAGTACAGAAAAATTGTCATTGACTTTTATCCTTCTTCGTGGCCAAGTGGCTTAGTCACTGTCTATACAGGCTTACCGACCAGGGTTCGATTCCCGGCCGGAGCCAAGCTCTTGTCTTTGTGTGATTTCGCCTGGGGCTCTGATCCCGAGGTCGTTAAGAGAATCCAGACATTAATGTATCAAAAATATATATGGCTTATTTGAATATGAAAAACACGTAAAAATGTGCCAAATTTATCATTAATTGAATGCCAAGTAACAAACTACCAATTAGCTACGATGGTGAGGATGGGTTGATTTCAATTCTAAGCACAAAATACCTGAATTCGACAGGTATAAGTACAGAACAATTGTCATTGACTTTTATCCTTCTTCGTGGCCAAGTGGCTTAGTCACTGTCTATACAGGCTTGCCGACCAGGGTTCGATTTCCGGCCGGAGCCAAGCTCTTGTCTTTGTGTGATTTCGCCTGGGGCTCTGATCCCGAGGTCGTTAAGAGAATCCAGACATTAATGTATCAAAAATATATATGGCTTATTTGAATATGAAAAACACGTAAAAATGTGCAAAATTTATCATTAATTGAATGCCAAGTAACAAACTACCAATTAGCTACGATGGTGAGGATGGGTTGATTTCAATTTTAAGCACAAAATACCTGAATTCGACAGGTATAAGTACAGAAAAATTGTCATTGACTTTTATCCTTCTTCGTGGCCAAGTGGCTTAGTCACTGTCTATACAGGCTTGCCGACCAGGGTTCGATTCCCGGCCGGAGCCAAGCTCTTGTCTTTGTGTGATTTCGCCTGGGGCTCTGATCCCGAGGTCGTTAAGAGAATCCAGACATTAATGTATCAAAAATATATATGGCTTATTTGAATATGAAAAACACGTAAAAATGTCCAAAATTTATCATTAATTGAATGCCAAGTAACAAACTACCAATTAGCTACGATGGTGAGGATGGGTTGATTTCAATTCTAAGCACAAAATACCTGAATTCGACAGGTATAAGTACAGAAAAATTGTCATTGACTTTTATCCTTCTTCGTGGCCAAGTGGCTTAGTCACTGTCTATACAGGCTTGCCGACCAGGGTTCGATTCCCGGCCGGAGCCAAGCTCTTGTCTTTGTGTGATTTCGCCTGGTGCTCTGATGCCGAGGTCGTTAAGAGAATCCAGACATTAATGTATCAAAAATATATATGGCTTATTTGAATATGAAAAACACGTAAAAATGTGCAAAATTTATCATTAATTGAATGCCAAGTAACAAACTACCAATTAGCTACGATGGTGAGGATGGGTTGACTTCAATTCTAAGCACAAAATACCTGAATTCGACAGGTATAAGTACAGAAAAATTGTCATTGACTTTTATCCTTCTTCGTGGCCAAGTGGCTTAGTCACTGTCTATACAGGCCTGCCGACCAGGGTTCGATTCCCGGCCGGAGCCAAGCTCTTGTCTTTGTGTGATTTCGCCTGGGGCTCTGATCCCGAGGTCGTTAAGAGAATCCAGACATTAATGTATCAAAAATATATATGGCTTATTTGAATATATATATATGTATATATATATATATATATATATATATATATATATATATATATATATATATATATATATATATATATATATATATATATATATACATATATTTATATATAAATACACACACACACACACACACATATATATATATATATATATATATATATATATATATATATATATATATGTATGTATATATATATATATATATATATATATATATATATATATATATATATATATATATATATAGATATATATGCACACACACACACACATATATATATATATATATATATATATATATATATATATATATATATATATATATATATATGTGTATATATCTATTTATATATATATATATACATATATATATATATATATATATATATATATATATATATATATATATATATATATATATATATATATATATATATATATATATATATATATATATGGGTGTGTCTGTGTGTGTTCGTTTGCTGTTTGTGTGTGTACGTGCGTGAATGGTTGACCGTATAAATGAATACATAGAATCATGGTCGCTCTCACATCTAATTTGCATCAATATTCAATAATCCATATAACACAATAAATATCTGTGAGTTAGCTTGTTATCGTCTTTCTGCTCGAAATATTCGTTAAACACTAATAACATTTGAATTAATGTCAGTTCACATTTGCCCATGTTCTTGGAAATTCTTTTGTATGGAATATAACCTAATATATATATTTTTTTTTTCTACAGAGAGTAGTCTTCAATTGTTCAGGATTAAAGAGTAAAGGTCATAAATTGGAGAAAAAAAAACCCAGAATAGATCTTAAACCATTTTGTATGTAAACTTTAAAAAAAATCCATATTATGCCTGTCAAGTTTATTTTATAAATGTATTAGTTTCCCTCATATATCTTAATTTCTTTATTTAAAAGAAAATTTAAAAAAAAAGAAAAAAAATCTCTTAAATAAGTTGATACTTTATCCTATCAGCTGCTGAGTAAGTGGAATTTTTTGCATTCAGGGAAATGGCACAATGAAATTTTTTAAGAGAAAGGGAACCTTAGAGTAAATCTACCTTTACATTGTCATTAGAAAAGAATCCCATAACAAATCCAAAAAAGACTGAATATGCTCATTATAAAGACTCCAGATAGTCCTATATAATTATTTCAGCATACATTCTTTTCTTCATCTCTGAATTAACGGGTACAAATACCCGGTATGCAAAATTACCTGTAAGTAGTACCGGCAGTTAGTATTTACTTATGTTTATCACCCATTTCGGAACGAATAGTTTATCTAATTTATATCTATCTTTGAGTTACTGAAGTTCAAGAAAATAATTAAGTTGTTATTTGTTTAGAGAGAGTGAAATGTATATTGGCTCTATATTATGTAGTTATAAACTTACGGAAAAAAGAAGAATAGAAAAAAAACATAAGTTCGTCGTAAAGTAGGCCTTATGTATCGTCTTCTAAACCCTGTGAAGCACGCTTTGGTTTTTCTTCGTCATTATAAAATTTGCAAACTTTATGTTGAATCACTTGTTATTTATCATCAATAATCACCTCTATGTATTTACTTATATTTGAAGATGAGAATTATATTATTTATTGGGATCCAGCAACTTTCATTTGGCAACTAAATAATTATTTTCTCCAAGTATTTAACTATATTCTTAAAAGTCATAATTTATAAAGTCTACATGAGAATGCAAAGGCCACCCTTCTATTTTTATGTTCAAATAAATATAAATACACTTTCCATTAACTACTTATGAAGTTTATAACTGAACTGGTCAGTATTCTTGAGCAATAACATCTTTATGTATATTGTATATATATAAATATATATATATATATATATATATATATATATATATATATATATATATATAAATATATATATATATATATATATATATATATATATATATATATATATATATATATATATGTGTGTGTATATATATATATATATATATATATATATATATATATATATATATATATATATATATATATATATATATATATATATATATATATGTGTGTGTATATATATATATATATATATATATATATATATATATATATATATATATATATATATATATATATATATATATATATATATATATGTATATATATATATATGTGTGTGTGTGTTTATATATATATATATATATATATATATATATATATATATATATACATATATATATATATATATATATATATATATATATATATATATATATATATATAGGATCACCATTAAAAAAAAAATAGAAAAATAGGTCAAAATACTAATAGTTTTGTGCACACAACAACTGTTTTGATTGCATCAATAGGAAGAAATTACAAACTCTTGAATTGTACAAGCCAGGTAAAACTTTTTATATATTTTCACCTTAGATAAGCTACAAACCCAATTTTAGAATAATTTTTGCTCTATTCATAAGAAGTGTATACTCAAATTGTAAATATAACGTTATATTCAATATATCTAAAGCAAATATTGTACAATAAAAAAAAATATGATCTAAATTAAGCAAAAGGTCATTAAGAGGCAGAATTTTCTTTAGAGTTTATTCGAATGCTTTGTAATTCCACCTCATTAACGAGAAATGTTAGAATATTCCTTCCATTAAATGAATCTAAGCTTTCCCTCATTACTGCTGAAAATGAATTGCAAATCAACTCATTAAAACTAGAAGCTTGAATATACGTCACTGACGTTATTTTAGGAAAAAGGGTTTTATTAACTTCATTTACTCACTCTTATGAATAGCACAGTAATAATATGCATTACACAACATGGTTTCAATCAACACTAGAATATTTGAACAAATCATATTGATAACATTAATACTTTTTCTTATTATATTTATCTATATTTTATTAGAACGACTGAAGTTTGTTTTAAATACAAAATTATGTCGTGTCTGAGAAACTTGTTTTCCAACGGTATAGTATAATATTCTCGTGTAATTTTATGATTATTAAATTGGAAAAGTTTTTAAAGATATATCATATGAATTGCTTGTTATTACCCTTTTGAGAACATTTAAAGTTTTGCTTCAATATGCATTGGTTCACTCTATTCATTCCATAAAGATATTATTAAATGCGTGTTGGATTATAGTAATATTGATTGCTACCTTAGTGGCATTAATTTCATAATCAACTTTTTCTATTGGACTTATTATCTTTTTCTCTTCATTGCTACAATCCGCCAGTAACTGGGAAAGGGAGATATTATCATTAGGAAGGTGATGAAGGCAATATCATTCACAATTCATCTTTAATATATATCAACACACTATAAAAGTACAGATGATACGTACAAAGTATGAAACACTATCACAATGTTAGTGTGCACAAAGTAATGGTCACTTATGTACAAAAAATTATAAATTACGTGGAGTTAGGTATAACATCCTTCGACTCAACCGGTTTCGAGCAGTGAGAAGGATTTCTGTACATTGTGAAGAGTGAACTGAAACGCAGGTGCTTGCTTGCTTGTTTCCATTATAGCCAACACATCTTGTTCGCACGGGCCTTTCCCTACGTCGGCCAGTAGGTAACCTGCAAATTGTAAGGTTGTTAAGGCAAGTGTTATTTTGAGGGCTTATATAAGGAGTCCTGCTTTGACATTTCCTCTTTATTGGTCAAGGACCGCTCGAGGGGCACGGCCGATTTTTTAGCAGATGTGCCCCTGACAACAGACGTCTCCGGATAATGGAAGCTCTTTTCATTCAACAAGAAGGACCTGACCTCAACACCATGCAAGAAGGGAACTTATTACCAACATGTATGAGGTCCACCACCAACAATAGTCCAGGCAATAACAACAATGAAAGGACTGATATAGCCGAAGGTCAAAACGGGGATTATCTCAAGACAGAATCAGAAAAATTAATACCACTAAACACGCCAGCTAGTCAGAAGCTATTACCTTCCAGGATTAATGGTCTCCACCCTCGGGTGGTCCTTGACAAATAAAAATGGAATGTCAAAGCAGGACTCTGTATATAAGTCCTCACAACAACACCTGCTACAGGCTGCAAGAGTGCAAGAGCCCGTGGCTGGCCGTAAGGGCAAAGCAATCTTCATCAACAACACCTGCATTTCAGTTCACTCTTAATGAGCAGAAAACCTTCCCACTCCCTGAAACTGGTTGAGTCGAAGGATGTGTTATACCTAACTCCATATAATTTAATTTATTTTATTTTTGTACATAAGTGATCATTACTTTTTAATCACTAACATTGTGATAGTGTTTCATACTTTGTACGTATTATCTGTACTTTTATAGTGTGTTGATATATATTACAGATGAATTGTGAATGATATGGCCTTCATCACCTTCCTAATGATAATATGTCCCTTCCCCAGTTACTGTTGGATTGTAGCACTGAAGAGAAAAAGATAATAAGGACCATAGAAAAAGTTTATTACAAAGTTAAAGCCAGCTGAACTCGGCACGGATATTGTTTATGCGATAGGCTTGTCCCTTGTTGATGTCGTTCACTATCATGCAGTTCACTGAAATATTGCTACATTTAAAATCACATTGAAGAAGGCTACATGATAGTTGGATCTTTCACTTGTAGATATTGCCACAAGATTTAGCATGAGCAGAGAAACTCTGTTTCCCATCAATCCATGAAATTTTCATTTAGATATGTGAATTATTCGATGAACAATTTGCTCTTCTGCCAAAAAATAGCCATTCAACCCATTCCAAGATAAACATTTGTTCTGGCAAATATCAACTTGAAAATTGGTATGGAAAAAGTAAATATCCCTCCAATAAATACGTGCAAATTTTTTTTAGATATGTAAACTATTCTACGATGAATGGCTTTTCTCTAGCGGATATCAACATGAAAATTGGTAATGACGAAAAAAATTTTCATAACAGGAATCCCTGATAATTTCATTTGGATAAATGAAGTATTTTACAAGTAATTTACAGCGCTGTAAAAAATCAGCCTCATGAGGATACTGAATATGGCTACTCTGACTTTTCTATAGTAAGTATCAATACGAAAATTGATATATCATTGCTCCCACGACACCCATCAAACCTTGTGAAAATAATTTGGATATCTGTAAAAGTCTAGGAGAATTTTGCTCCACCTCACTGTTTTTTAGCTAAAACTCCTGACTTACGAACACATGTGACAGCCAGGTATTGCCTATTGCAGGTATGAACATAGAAATTGGGGGGAGAAGCTGAAATTTTCGGGGCGGAGTCAATAACTCCTATACCAATATATAGATTCAAAGGAAATTTTAATGAATTTATATATATATATATATATATATATATATATATATATATATATATATATATATATATATATATATATATATATATATATATATACACGTGTGTGTGAGTATGTGTGCGTGTATGTATATATAATCCCTTAAAATTTCATTTGAATCTATATATCGGTTTAGGAGTTATTGACTCCGCCGACGAGAATGTCAGCTGCAAAGCCACCCACCCACCCCGCTCAGAAATGTATGGCTGTGGAATGACTGGGCTACGGGTTGGGTGAGATATCTTAAAAAAAGAATTGGCATCACATATAAGGTCATTCACTTAGTGTGCAACTAATAATAATAATAATAATAATAATAATAATAATAATAATAATAATAATAATAATAATAATAATAATAATAATAAGAAGAAGAAGAAGAAGAATAACGATAACAATAATTGTTGCCTTAGTAGTATTGATTTTGTATTCTCTATAAAACCAATGCTACAAAGGAAGTGATTATATCGATAAGTCACCCTCTATATAGAGTCTACTACTACTACTACTACTACTACTACTACTACTACTACTACTACTACTACTACTACTACTACTAATAATAATAATAATAATAATAATAATAATAATAATAATAATAATAATAATAATAATAATAATAATAATTTAATGGCTGGGCCAGTTGCATTGATCTTTTACGCTGTGTTCTCAATGGCTCTTATCATCTTATATATATATATATATATATATATATATATATATATATATATATATATATATATATATATATATATATGTGTGTGTGTGTGTGTGTGTGTGTGTGTGTGTGTTTGTCAGTGTGTCAGTGTGTGTGTGTATGTGTACGTGTGTATGATATGTTGTGTCATTTTGCAAAAAGTATATTTCACAAAATACTCAGAAATTTTGAAAAGAGCCTATATAAGTCGCCACATTGCAAAATTAAGGCAATATCTAAGGACAAAGATTTTGATAAAGTTAGAAGATCAACAGTACCATTGCTGGTCTGTTTACACAACGTCCAAATGATGAAGGCCAAAGAGAAAAAAGAAAGGAAACGTTCAATAGTGTACACAAAATTAAAAAAGTTTATTCATTCTTAGAAAATATATATTTCCAGTACATGGTTTAAGAAAGTAGCCACACATTTTGTTCCTTTCGCAACTAGATAGTTGATCGTAGTTACCAAGAGTATCTGCGTTTTTCCATGTGGTTCGAGTTTGCAGAGTAATAAACACCAGTGTACTATTTTCTGTGTGCAAAGTCTACTGAAAAATTGTAAAGCTAATTGCAATACTAACCGGGATCTACTGTTTTTCTTGTGATCCAAGATACTGAATAGCTAGATAGCCAATTGTAATAACCACCAAAGTTTATTGTCTTCCCTGTTCTGGAACTTTACTGAGTAGCTAAATAGCCATGTACAATAGCCATTGGAGTGTATTGTCTTCCCCGTTCTCCAAGTTTATAGTTAGTAAATAGTCTCTACCAACCGTGTGGCACACAATTGTACATAATTACGTAATAGCCACCGCAGTCAACTGTTAGGTCACTAGCGTTTATTATCTTCCATGTTCTTAAAGTTTACTGAGTAACTAAATAGCCATTTGCAATTACCCCTGGAGTATAAAGTTTTCCCTGTTATTCGAGTTTACTGAGTTTAAATAGTCTGTCGTAGTAGCCACCAGAGTCAATTGTTGGATCACTGGGAGGATCCAACTTTCCTGAGTAACTAAGTAGCCAACTCTAATAACCAGTGGAATCTAATGTTTTCCTTTTGTTTCGATTTTGAGTAAATAGATAACAAATTGTAATAACCGTTCACCCTATTTTGACTTATGAATTTGCATCCTGCACGTAGATTTACTTCCTAGACATGCAATCCAAGACTTGAGATTCTTACAAATGGATAATGATGTATCAAGACCATTTAACCAAATCTATGTTTCTAGGTGCAGTAGCATCAAATCTAGCTGCCGAAGTAGCATATCGGCTACTAGAGATTCTTTTTTACTTCAGAGCACCATCCACCTTGTAAAGCAATAAGTGTGCTGAAATCATATCTCAAATTATTATGGAGCTAGAATCTTTTGGGTAAATGTTAGTTATTGCCAATATAAAGCCACACGATCAACAAAGCCAGATTTCATTAGAAAATAATATTGTTGACATCAAGGATTTGTTTGTTACACTAAATTAATGCAGTTCCAGAAAAACTACAACTTAAATGCTGGTATTAAGTGGGCACCACAAACCGCAATGTGGGGCGGAGATGTTAACTGAAGAGGACTATTGATACTAAATACATTAATGTAACTGATCATTAAACATCACCACATCCTAATCACTAACATTAAATGTTATACCGGTGACATACTGAGCATAAAATTTTAACATGTGATCACTGATCCACATTTTTAGTGATTACATGTGTTCACTAACGGTCACAGTGATTAATATATTCACTGAAAAGTTAAGTGATTTCATGTTTTCAGTATAAAGTACGAAGACACACAAAGACACACGCACACACACACA
>NC_090737.1:78525032-78533682 GCF_036898095.1 Palaemon carinicauda
ATAGGTTAGGATATGGAATTGACTCAGTCCCTTGCCGGCCGGCAGACTTTGCCGGCCGGCAAGGGTCATCTGCTTTGAGTGCTGCCCGGACCTCCCTTGGTCCCTCATCCATGCCTGCCTGTAGAGCCAGACGGCATTGGTCAGGAAGCCTGAATTAGATTCTCTCCTTCCTTATATGCACTATTTCAGATTGCCGGGCTTGGAGGTAGTTTACGCTCTTATCCCGGCATCCATTCTGTTTACTTCTAGTGCTATACCCGACCCGGCTGCTGGCCTATGAGGCCGGCAGCCGGGCAGTCGTAGTCCTCTGGTTCTTTTGCTTCTGGCCAGCATCGGTTGTTTACCTTTGCCGGCCGGCTATTGTCAGCCCTTGTCTACCGGTCGCTATGAGCAGTGGCCGGCAGCCGGGTACTACATTGTGTAGTTGCCGGCCGGCAGTCATTGCCGGCCGACATTGGCTGTTGCCGGCCGGCAGTTACTGCCGGCCGGCACATGCATTTGAACCAGCATTCTCCCACCTTATAGCTGTTAAGTATTATACTTTAAAGCTAGTTATGGTGTGTGCCGGCTGGCACATTACCTTCTATACTGTACCAGTATTCTTCAGTATAACATATACTGTAGGAAGAAAACTATAGTATAAGTTTTGGTACAGCACTGTGTGTTCTAACACTTTTGTGTTGTCTTGCACAGCCTTTTGGTGTTGCCTTACAGATAAGAAAGTGAGTTCTTTCTTGTCTATTATCCGGGATTTTAAAATCGTATCTTAGGTGTGAGCTCCACCTGTTTCCTCTGGAAATTTTTCATTTGTTACTCTAGGACAGATTAACCATACGATTTTATTATCTGGAAGGCTGCAACAATTGGTTGTGCGGGGAAACACAAGTGTGTGTCTTTCCTTTCTGATTTGTTATGCTAACTGTGCATATCCAGTGATACGTAGTTCACTTGATACTCATGGAAATTTCTTCTCTTTGCAGGAGGTACGTCTGAAGTGCGGAAGTGCTTTCTGCAACGTTCGAAGTAAGAACTTCTGCGGACATGAGTTATGTAGGAGGTACGCAGCATGCGCTGTCTCCAAGGGTGATCTCTGGTATTGGGACCCATAGGTATGTACCGTGTGCTCTAACCTGATTACTGAGGCTTTTGATTCCCCTAGGACAGCGGAATCAAAGGATATAGTAAGGGAGAAGCTTCGCACCTGGGTAAGGGGCTTCCAGAAGAACACCTCTGGACCTTATCTTCCAAGTGAGAAGATGAGGGCTTACCTTTTCCCTAGGGCATCAGCTGATGCAGTGATTCCCCAGCCTCAAGAGGAGATCCCCCTAGTTCAGATCCAGGTGGATGCTGAAGTGGCGGTCGCCTTGCAAGACATCCAGTTGGACGACAGGATGTCAGACGTGTCTGAGCGTCTGGAGGAAGACCTCCTGGCAGGAGGCCAGGATGAAGATCAAGCCCCAGACATTGTAGAGGAAGAAGCCAACGAGGTGTCGGCTGCTCCGGTTCTGATCCCTGAACCTATTCCCTCAACATCGTCCGCTCTCCCAGTAGAGCTGGGACAGGCCCTCTCCTCCATTGTTGGAATGATTCAACAAATACAGAAGGAGAATATGGAGAAGGCGGCTGCAATGGAACTGCAGATGCAGAAGCTTGCAGCATCACGTGGGCCCCAGAAAAGGCTTAATGTGAAAGACCTTCCCTTGTGCTCAGATGCTAACCCATGGAGATATGCTGAGCTCATGCCGATGACGACTGGAAAGATCGTCATGTCGGATAAGCTGAGTTCAGTTCCTCTTGAGGAGGTGGAATTCTGGCCCAGCAAAGGGTCATATCCAAACTGTTATGTCCGGTTGAGGAAGGAACCAGCTTCAAAGGAGGAGACAGAGCCGAAGGAGGTCATAGTGATGGACCATGCTAAGGCTCAAGCTTTGCTTTCATCTTCGATGAAAGAGAGGGGCTTCACGAACTCAAAGGTAGCTACATTGAGTAAGAAGCTCCCTTCCTTTGTGTCCTCTCCTGCTAGAGCCTTCCCCTTTTTGCAGAAAGGGTTTGCGGCTGTATTAAAAGCAGTCGAGGCTGGCAAGCCTTGCCCCTCCCTGGAGGAGTGTAAACCCTTGTCGCTGGCCCTACCCATGGACCACAAGGACTGGAAGAACGTCCATCTTACCTTCTCATTCGGAAAGTTGGAGGCTGATATTGCCGGACGTCAGTTCGGTGAAAACCTCCCTAAGCTGTCTGACTTTCTTTTGCGGAGAGAGCTCGAGACAAAAGAAAGACTGGCTTCCTCAATGTCTCTTCAGACCACTCTTGAGACGATGGCAAGTGACCCCAAGGTCCATGAAATGTTCATGGTAGTGGCCAAGATTCATCTGGCCACAGTGACTAAGATCTTTACAGCTTCGTCAGGGCAAGGAGAGCTTGTAGGGAGTTCATGTTCACCTCGGCTACGGTGAGGCACGAGCCAAGGAAAGTAATCTCCTCCAACATTTGGGGCAAAGACCTTTTCCCTAGCGAATTGGTCAAAGAAGTTGTGGATAAGGCCGCCACGGAGAATAGAAATCTTCTCCAGAAGTGGGGCCTTTCTATCAAGAGAAAGTCTTCCCCGGATGTGGGTCCCCAACCAAAGAGGAAGACTAAAAGGACTAGGCTACCGTCTCGGCCTGCCAAGCCAGTTGAACAGTAACAGCAACAGCAATTGCCGATGCCTTCAGTGCCCCAGATGGTGGCACAAACCCCGACCACTTTCCAGTGGGTACTCCAGGCCCTGTCGATGCAGTCCCCGGCATTCAACTCAACGTTCGAAGGGCAGTCAACTTCCTTTCGAGCAAAGCCTAGAGGAGCAGCCAGAGGCTCGTCTAGGCGCCCCTCAAGGGGAAGGGGATTCAGGGGTGATCGCGGTCAGGAAGGCAAGACCTCTGGACAACAGTCCAAATGAGATGATACCGGTAGGAGGGAGACTTCAGTATTTTCGGGATCGGTGGACCTTCGATCCCTGGGCCCACAGCCTACTCAAGAATGGACTGGGCTGGAGCTGGTACAACACTCCACCCCCGTGCCCTCGGTTTTTCCACCCCCATTCTGGAGGAGTACATCCAAGATTTGTTGGAGGAATAAAGTGATACGAAGGGTAAAGGCCATCAAATTCCAAGGGAGGCTGTTTTGTGTTCCCAAGAAGGACTCGGAAAAACTCAGAGTCATTCTGGACTTGTCGCCACTCAACAAGTTCATAGTGAACTGCAAGTTCAAGATGCTAACACTGCAACACATAAGGACGTTACTGCCCAAGAGGGCATATACCGTCTCCATAGACTTGTCAGATGCCTATTGGCACGTTCCAATCAACCGTCGACTCTCCCCCTACCTAGGATTCAAGCTACAACGAAGACTATACGCCTTCAGAGCCATGCCATTCGGGCTAAATATAGCTCCAAGGATCTTCACGAAGCTAGCGAGCGTAGCTCCCAAGCAATTGCGCCTAAAGGGAATTCAGGTAGTAGCCTACCTGGACGACTGGCTGGTGTGGGCAGCATCCAAGACAGAATACTTGCAAGCTTCCATTCATGTGATCCAGTTCCTAGAGTATCTAGGCTTCAAGATCAACAGAAAAAGTCTCGACTTTCTCCATCTCAAAAGTTCCAGTGGCTGGGAATCCACTGGGACCTAATGTCACACCGTTTCTCCATCACGGCGAAGAAAAGGAAGGAGATAGCAGGGTCTGTCAAGAGACTTCTAGATTCCGAAAGGATATCAAGACGTGAGCAGGAGAGAGTACTGGGTTCTCTCCAGTTTGCTTCGGTGACAGACCCGGTGCTAAGAGCACAGCTAAAGGATGCAATCGGAGTTTGGAGAAGTTATGCATCAAACGCGCGAAGAAATTTGAGAAGACCAGTTCTGTTTCGTCTACGTACTTTTCTCAGGCCTTGGTCCTAAGCCAGACATCTAAAGAAGTCGGTTCTTCTTCAGCCACCTCCCCCGTCGGTGACAATTCACTCAGACGCCTCGAAGGAGGGATGGGGAGGTCACTCTCATCGGAAAAAAGTCCAGGGGACTTGGTCCAAGCTATTCAAGACCTTTCTCATAAACTTTCTAGAAGCTATGGCAGTGCTCCTTACCTTAAAGAAAGTCTCCTCGCGTCACTCGATCCACATATAGTTGGTGCTGGACAGCGAGGTAGTTGTGAGATGCTTGAATCGACATGGATCAAGGTCATCACCTCTCTACCAGGTGATGTTGGCCATCTTCCGATTGGCGAAAAAGAAGTGGTAACTGTCGGCAGTTCACCTTCAAGGAGTCCGCAATGTGACAGCGGACGCTCTATCCAGGTTCACACCGATAGAGTCGGAATGGTCCCTAGACGCAGGATCATTCTCCTTCATCTTGAGTCAAGTCCCAGAACTGCAGATAGACCTCTTTGCGACGAAAGACAACAAGAAGTTGCCCCTGTACGTGTCCCCGTACGAGGACCCCTTAGCGGAAGCAGTGGACGCGATGTCCCTCGAATGGAACAGATGGTCCAGGATTTATCTGTTCCCTCCTCACAACCTTCTGTTGAGGGTCCTCAACAAACTGAGATTCTTCAAGGGGGTAGCGGCAATAGTGGCCCACAAGTGTCCGAACAGCGTGTGGTTCCCCCTGGCATTGGAACTACAGCTGAAGTTTCTACTGCTATCAGATCCAGTTCTGACCCAGCGAGTCCAGAAGTCTACTGTCTGCGCTTCATTACAGAGAACCCGGACCCTGCAGCTCATGATTTTCTCTCCCTAGCGGTGAGAAAGCGTTTCGGGATTTCAAAAGCCAGCATAGACTTCCTAGAGGAAAATAAGTGCAAATCTACTAGAAGGCTATAAAGTTCCGGAAGCCTGCGCTAGGCTCAGACCTTCAGCACCTCCAAAGCCCATTTCATGGTCTTTAGAAAAAGTTCTTCATTTCGCTTCTCTGTTGAGCAATGAGGAGGGTGCGTTAAAGGATTTGACCCCAAAAGTTATTTTCCTATTTGCACTCGCGTCTGGGGCCAGGGTTAGTGAGATTGTAGCCCTCTCGAGAGAGGAAGGTCGTGTTCAGTTCCTGGATGGGGAAGAACTGAACCTGTTTCCGGATCCTACGTTTCTCACCAAGAATGAGTTACCCACCAACAGGTGGGGTCCCTGGAGAATCTACCCTCTGAAAGAAGATGCATCTCTATGTCCAGTAGAATGCCTAAAGGTATATCTTCATAGAACTTCAGACTTCAAGGGTGGTCAACTATTCAGGGGAGAAACATCAGGCTCAAATTTATCACTGAATCAACTCAGGGCAAAAATCACATATTTTATTCGCAGAGCGGATCCTGACAGTACACCCGCAGGTCACGATCCGAGGAAAGTTGCTTCATCCTTAAATTTCCTTAATTGTATGGATTTTGAACATCTTCGTTCATACACTGGCTGGAAGTCTTCCAGAGTGTTCTTTCGCCACTATGCGAAGCAAGTGGAGCAACTAAAGTGATCTGTGGTAGCAGTGGGTTGCGTCGTTAACCCTGCTGTTCAACTCTGCGAGGAACAGTTGTTTTAATAGGGACGATTAATTCCAGGGTGAGTGTGTAGTTACATACTGTGCTACAAACTAAGTGAGGGCACTGAAGTGCCCACGTTGACTGTTCCACTTCCAAAGGTGAACCTACCATAAGTGCAGACATGTGTGCCGAGCGTTTCTAACGCTAATGTAACTGATTAGTAATACAGACCTTTCTGACCTTGATACCTCGGTATGTTAAAAGTGGCAGTAATGTTTTTCTTTCAGATAAACAAGTTTCTGTTTACTATAACACTTATGCTCAAAGTTTTGGTTATCCTCTTCTTATATATATATATATATATATATATATATATATATATATATATATATATATATATATATATATATATATATATATATATATATATATATATATATATATATATATATATATATATATATATATATATATATATATATATATATATATATATATATATGTAATTGTTGTTAACCTGTCTGTTTATTGTCTATCAATAAACTTGTTCTTGAGAACATTGCGTCTCCTTCACCTGTGTCAGTTTATTTATATAATTGAGCATTCATTCTATGTATATTTATATGGGATAATTCTAATAGATTGTTCCTTTATGCAAGCTAATGTTGCATTGGTTTATGCTTTCCCTTAGCGGGAGGATCCCACCCCATAAGGGGATGGTGGCGGATTTACAGCTTCCTCCTATGCGGATATAAACCTTTGTCCAATACAAGTATTGTGCGGAGAACTGGTCGATATTTCATATTGACGCAGTGGTTCTTTACAAACTATGCTTTACTTAATATAGGGTGAGACCACTATATTGGCTTGCCTGGTATTCATACATAGGTATATGTACTCTTCGAGACTTTTCCAGTGTCTAGTAGGACTCTTCCCTGTAGGGGGCAGGAAGCTCTAACATGGTTTATGGTTAGTTGAAAAGATGTATAACGGTAACATCTTAGGTTTCTAGGTCTAGTCGACCGGGAAAAATTACCTCCGGGGAGTACAGCACGTTCTGAGAATCCACAGATACAGTAATGCTCTGGTATACTTCCATCAGGACGACATGGCTTGACACCAAAAAACGGATTTTGAGCAGAGCGAAAAATCTATTTTTGGGTGAGATGGCCATGTCGTCCTGATGGACCTGCCCTTCCCTTTCTATGAAAGGGCTGTAGGACCCCTCCCTACATACAGTATCTGTAGCACCTCGTGTATCGCTACAAGGAATACAGATGGCGCCAGGATTGGCGCCAGGCACGCTTAAGAAACTGGAGAAGAGGGAGCCTTGGGAGCGGCTCCCCTTTTTTCTTTCTCGTTTTCGTTTTCTTGCCAATTGACCCCTTAGATGTGTTATCTCTGTTTGGGGTGCATATTGCCATATGGCATGTCAAGAATACATCCTCTAATATGTCACGATATCCCTTTCATTAGGGATATTCGCTCCAGGAGTTAGAATTCTGGGTACCTTAAGGTAAATTCTCTGGGAATATCGCCGTAGTTGTAATATACCCAAGGAAGCTACCCTATAGGAACTTCCATCAGGACGACATAGCCATCTCACCCAAAAATAGATTTTTCGCTTCGCTCAAAATCCGTTATATATATATATATATATATATATATATATATATATATATATATATATATATATATATATATATATATATATATATATATATATATATATATATATATATATATATATATATATATAAACTTATATATATATATATATATATATATATATATATATATATATATATATATATATATAAACTTTTATATATATATATATATATATATATATATATATATATATATATATATATATATATATATATATATATATATATATATATATATATATATATATTTATATATATAAACTTATATATATATATATATATATATATATATATATATATATATTTATATATATAAACTTATATATATATATATATATATATATATATATATATATATATATATATATATATATATATATATATATATATATATATATATATATATATAAACTGCCTATGTCTTTGAATTCCTTACCATGTTCTCTACAATCTGTTTCGTTTATGGTCTATATATCGAAGTTATATTTAGTAAATTCATTTTGCACTTGTTGCTGCATTCCAATCTACTTTCTGGTGCTAACATCATCATTTAAAATTTTAGATTTTTCTCTACTTTACATAAAACTTGCTACGCCCGGGACTGGTGGCCATTCTGTCGTTTACTCTTTCCATAGACTGACTAAATCCACAGAAGAATCTTTGACTTTATTCATCAAAGGATAGCCAGTTCCTCGTGAAGCACAGTGCATATATCACAAGCACACGTGATTTTAATTAATGTAAATATTACCCACGAAATGCATTTAATACCGAATTCTATCTTGGGAATACATATCCACTTGGAATTCATTTTATGGTAACAAGTGGATATGTATTCCCAAGATAGAATTCGGTATTAAATGCATTTCGTGGGTGATATTTACATTAATTAAAATCACGTGTGCCTGT
This sequence comes from Palaemon carinicauda, assembly GCF_036898095.1. NCBI lineage: Eukaryota > Metazoa > Arthropoda > Malacostraca > Decapoda > Palaemonidae > Palaemon > Palaemon carinicauda. The sequence continues at coordinate 78,533,103 of NC_090737.1, forward strand.
TCGTACTATTAGGAATGCAGTTAATTCTAATTATCAGTCCTTCTCTATCATGAGGCTCAATACTGCACAGTACTCAAGAAGGTTTATTCCAGCTGTGACCAAGTTGTTCAATGATCTTCCTAATCGGGTGGTTGAATCAGCAGAACTTCAAAAGTTCAAATTCGCAGCAAATGTTTTTATGATGAAGACTTACAGAAGTCGTTTTATAGTATATATACCAAATATCTGTTTTAATGTTGTTAATGTTTTTTTAAATATTTTATCTTAATTTTCGTTACTTCTTATATCACCTATTTATTTCCTTATTTCCTTTCCTCATAGGGTTATTTTTCCTTGTTGGAGCTCTTGGGCTTATAGCATCCTGCTTTTCTAACTAGGGTTTTAGCTTAGTAAGTAATAATAATAATAATAATAATAATAATAATAATAATAATAATAATAATAATAATAATAATAATAATAATTGGAACTGTTGAATGCTCTTGCAAGATCGTTAATTCAAAAAGGTGTGACCCCTGCCATGCACGAAGCCGTGTTTAATGTGGCGAATGCACAAAGACTGATCCTGAAATTCATGTAA
>NC_090737.1:78546682-78555704 GCF_036898095.1 Palaemon carinicauda
GAGATTCCCATGTATTTTTTTTGTTTGATCAACTTGTACACATTTCTTAGCATTAATCTGCCTGGCAACACTGCTTTACAAATAAAATTGCACTGGCCAGCGATTTTTGACAAAACTCTAGCAGACACTGACTTTTGAGTTAACACCCTTTTAATGTCTTTCCTAACTTCAGAAATCTTAGTACTAGTTACCTTTAGCATTGGTATTCCATTATCTTGAGTTTCTAAGAGTAGGCCTAAATATTCTATTGTAAACTTAGGAATTAATATGAATATTTCAAAGTTGATTTTCCAACCAAGGTCAGTAAGTGTGTCTACTACCACTTCAGTATCTAGTAGTAGTGTGGATTTAGGACCACATAACAGGAAGTCATCAACATAAAGTATTAACCTGATGCTGCATTCTCTTAGATACTTCACAACTGGCCTCAAAACTTTTGTAAATATATATGGTGCAATAGAACATCCAAAATTCAACACATTCCAAACATAATATTGGCCTCTCCATTTAAACCCAAATATTTCCTGGAGTCACGTCTAATAAGTATATGATGAAAACCGTCTTTCAAATCAACACTAACATAAGAATCACCATTCTTTACAACGTTTGGTAAACATGATAAGTCTTCATATCTTGTCTTTGGTACTTCAATAAACTGATTGACAAATCTCATATCACTAATCAATCTATATTTTTCTTTTCCTTTCTTTCTAGTACATCCTATAGGTGACACACATAGGGGTTTTTCTGAAACCTTACTAATGAAACCGTCATTTAGGTAGTTCACTATTTTAGAGTCAATAAAACATTCTTCTTCCACACTAGCACACTAGATGTATAGTTCGCGAATTCACACTGTTCTGGTTCTGACAAAGATGGTATAGTCACTCCATATTTTAGCCAGCCTATTATGTACTCAGGGGTTCCAATTTTTTCCCAAGACTGTATATTTTCTACCAAATTACACATTACACACAGTATCTATAACAGTTAAGCTTAAAGGGATGAAGTAAATTTGAGAAAAAGAAAAAAAAAGAAGAAAAAAAAAGTGTAACACGGTCATTCACTTCACTAGTGACAAATAACCAAACACGATCTGCAAACACTAGCACTAGGCCTAATTTATTCAACACAGTGACACTAGCACTAGGCCTAATTTATTCAACACAGTGACACTAGCACTAGGCCTAATTTATTCAACACAGTTAAGTACATACATTACATTAAACATTATTCTGTGTTATTATTATTTACGCCTTCATGTTTATTCCAGGAGTAATTGGAAACACTTTGTGACTGATTACGCATGTAGTAATTGTTGTTGTTGTAACCGTGGCCTCTGCTGTTGTAATATCCCCCACTGTAGTTGTTGAAGTTATTGTAGAAGCGCCCTCTCTGATTGTCTCTATATTTTGGTTTAGTGCTTGGATCATTACTAGGTATTTGCACAGCTTTTATTAATGAATCTAATTGTTTGTCATCTAGGTTAGTTGTGCCCCGTGACAAATTTTTGAACAGTTGGGAGGTTTTGGCGCCAAACTGACCAAACACCACCAATGCCGAATGTTCTTGGCGTAAATAATCAATGTGCGCTTTCTGAACATTAGAGATCTCTAATAGGTCATCTTGTGACGCCTGCTCATCTAAATTCCACAGTAATTTAATAGTAGTTTCCACGTATTTTGCACTATTAGCAATAACATTAGCAGTTATCTGTTCATCTCGCTTGATACCAGACTTTGAGGTACCAACACGTAATTCTTGTGGTATTTTAATACCAGACACTTTGTCCTTTATTGCTTGATATTCATCTTGAATACTACACTGATTATCTCTAGCTACTGTAGCCTGAGATATATTTCCGGCTGTTCCATTAGGGGTAGAAGGGCCGGTATTCCTTGTTGCAGACGGCAACTTTGCTCCGCCATGGCGGTCATACACGAAAACATCTTCCCCGGACGCATCACTATCAAACCGATGTTTGGGTCTTGTACCACTATTTTTATGTCTTTTTTCACTTTCTAGAGATTCTAGACGACTTCTAATGTCACTTTGTCCTTCTTCCACTACTTTTAGTGAGGTCTGAATGGATTTTAATAACTCATCCAACAGGAGAAGCCTGACTGCATTGCTCTGCCCTACTATAACGAACAGACTGACATAATAGATGCGCAGCGGGATGCACTGCGCATCTACAACAAACCAAATATGTTTTTCTTTTGCCTTAACTTTATATATATATATATATATATATATATATATATATATATATATATATATATACATATATTTGTATATATATATATATATATATATATATATATATACATATATATATTTTATATATATATATATATATATATATATGTATATATATATATATATATATATATATATATATATATATATATATATATCTATATTTGTATATATATATATATATATATATATATATATATATATATATATATATATATATATATATATATATATATATACATATATATATATATATATATATATATATATACAGTATATATATATATATATATATATATATATATATATATATATATATATATATATATATATATATATATATATATATATATATAAGGATGAAGAGGACAGCAAGAAGACTTCGGATCATCTTACATATTTATTCAACACCAACGTTTCGGGAATCCATTCCAATCATCAGGGCTACATAAAACATGAAATTATGTTTACATTAGAAATTAATCATACATTTTTGCTTAAAATTGCTTTGGTATAAAAAATATTAAAAAAAGGTTAAAAGAATCAAAATACAGGAACCTAGACGGTATATAAAAAACATGTGGCTAACAGAGGTCCTTTACAATTATGATGATAAAAACACTTGTGATCAAAATGGAATAAAAAATATACATATATGTAAATGAATGGTCGAACTTACTGTCAAGAGATGTGGCTGAAAACTATAGGAATATTTGAGAAAATTCTTGAAGAAAATGCTTTAACTACGAACAAAAAATAGATCAACAAGGGATGATAGGTAATGGTAGTTAGGCAATATGTAATGGTGTGGAGGTGGTTTGATTATTTAAGGAAGGGGACAGTTTCTTTATATAGAGAGATTCTAAGAGAAGGAGCGAAAGGCAATCGGATGTTTGGGAAAGAATTTCGAAATGGTTGTATTGTATATGAGTTTTACATGAGTTTGAATGATTTCTTATAGAGGAAAATTCTTGGGATTTTAATACGGAACCAGTGCGATGACTGACACCCCTATGGGAATCGATGCGGACCTTCAGTAATCGTCGGGTAGACCCGATATAGTTTCCAAAATTACATTTTGGACAAGTATACTTGTAAACAACGAAGGACCACATCAACTCTGGGAGGGTGTCTTTGAACCTGAAAAGTTTGCCAATATTTAAAGGGTTTTTTAATATAAACTTAAAATTCACATATGGGTACAGAGTGCTGAGGGCTGTGGTGAGCTCGTTTCTGAAAAGGGCATTTTTAACATAAGGCAGTGATACATACATTAGTTTTTTGGGAACTTCAGGACATTTATATTTAGGCTGAAAAATACCATTAAGAAATTTATTAACAATTTTGTCATAGAGGTGTGAAGGATAACAATTGTATGTAAAATATGTTTTTAAAAATGAAATTTCTTTATGAAAATTATGCCAGTCCGAGCATAAGGAATATGCTCTAAATAAAAGGGTTTGAATAGAGTTAATCTTGAATGATTTCGAACAACTGCTAAAAAAATTAAGACCCAAACCAGTGTATGTCTCTTTTCTAAAAATACCTGTAAGAAATCCTCTATTTGAACGTGAAATGTTTATGTCAAGGAATGGCAACTGGTTATGTTTTTCTATTTCCATGGTAAACTTAATGTTTGGGTGAATTCTATTTACATATTCTAAAAACTTGTCAGCATGGGATTTTTCTCTAAATAGCAAAAAAGTGTCGTCAACGTATCTCTTATAGAAACTAGGACGAAATGCTTCCGGACATTGTCCAAGGTATATTTCCTCCAAGTGGCACATGAATATATTGGCAAATGTAGGACCCAAGGGCGACCCCATTGCATTTCGTTCTAGTTTCTATAAGAGATACGTTGACGACACTTTTTTGCTATTTAGAGAAAAATCCCATGCTGACAAGTTTTTAGAATATGTAAATAGAATTCACCCAAACATTAAGTTTACCATGGAAATAGAAAAACATAACCAGTTGCCATTCCTTGACATAAATATTTCACGTTCAAATAGAGGATTTCTTACAGGTATTTTTAGAAAAGAGACATACACTGGTTTGGGTCTTAATTTTTTTAGCAGTTGTTCGAAATCATTCAAGATTAACTCTATTCAAACCCTTTTATTTAGAGCATATTCCTTATGCTCGGACTGGCATAATTTTCATAAAGAAATTTCATTTTTAAAAACATATTTTACATACAACTGTTATCCTTCACACCTCTATGACAAAATTGTTAATAAATTTCTTAATGGTATTTTTCAGCCTAAATATAAATGTCCTGAAGTTCCCAAAAAACTAATGAATGTATCACTGCCTTATGTTAAAAATGCCCTTTTCAGAAACGAGCTCACCACAGCCCTCAGCACTCTGTACCCATATGTGAATTTTAAGTTTATATTAAAAAACCCTTTAAATATTGGCAAACTTTTCAGGTTCAAAGACACCCTCCCAGAGTTGATGTGGTCCTTCGTTGTTTACAAGTATACTTGTCCAAAATGTAATTTTGGAAACTATATCGGGTCTACCCGACGATTACTGAAGGTCCGCATCGATTCCCATAGGGGTGTCAGTCATCGCACTGGTTCCGTATTAAAATCCCAAGAATTTTCCTCTATAAGAAATCATTCAAACTCATGTAAAACTCATATACAATACAACCATTTCGAAATTCTTTCCCAAACATCCGATTGCCTTTCGCTCCTTCTCTTAGAATCTCTCTATATAAAGAAACTGTCCCCTTCCTTAAATAATCAAACCACCTCCACACCATTACATATTGCCTAACTACCATTACCTATCATCCCTTGTTGATCTATTTTTTGTTCGTAGTTAAAGCATTTTCTTCAAGAATTTTCTCAAATATTCCTATAGTTTTCAGCCACATCTCTTGACAGTAAGTTCGACCATTCATTTACATATATGTATATTTTTTATTCCATTTTGATCACAAGTGTTTTTATCATCATAATTGTAAAGGACCTCTGTTAGCCACATGTTTTTTATATACCGTCTAGGTTCCTGTATTTTGATTCTTTTAACCGTTTTTTAATATTTATTTATACCAAAGCAATTTTAAGCAAAAATGTATGATTAATTTCTAATGTAAACATAATTTCATGTTTTATGTAGCCCTGATGATGGGAATGGATTCCCGAAACGTTGTTGTTGAATAAATATGTAAGATGATCCGAAGTCTTCTTGCTGTCCTCTTCATCCTTAAACTTAAGCTTGCCAGAACCGAAAATGTTACTAGTTATATATATATATATATATATATATATATATATATATATATATATATATATATATATATACTTATATACGCAAATATGAATATATATATATATATATATATATATATATATATATATATATATATATATATATATATATATATATATATATATATACAGTATATATATATATATATATATATATATATATATACATATATATATATATATATAGATATATATATTTATATATATAGATATATATATATATATATATATATATATATATATATATATATATATATATATATATATATATATATATATACTGTGTATATATATATATATATATATATATGTATATATATGTAAATTATATATACATACATATTTATATATATATATATATATATATATATATATATATATATATATTTATATATATAAATATATAAATATATATATATATATATATATATATATATATATATATATTCATAAATATATACATATATATATATATATATATATATATATATATATTCATAAATATATATATATATATATAAATATATATATATATATATATATATATATATATATATATATATATATATATATATATATGTACACTCGGGCACACTATTCTATCTTATTATTTTCTTTTTCCTTTTTTTCCTTGAAGGGGTTTGTTGGGCAGGCTTAATAGAAGGGCCATTGATGCCTGGTGGTTTATCAAGAGGTTGTTTTTTTCCTTTCCTGATTCCTTTTCTTCTCAAAATCATCCTTACTGTCTTCCCTTCAGTGGAAGTAGCTATCCTGGAGGGTATTTAGCCTTCCATGGTGTATTGGCTCCTCCATGTTGACCAGCTTTTCCGACTTTTTACTATAGTCTATGGGTTTCCTTAAACACTTTATTTATAATTCTGTACATATTGTGTTTTTTTATAATTCTCTTTAGTTTTCAAGTATGATGTCTTTTATATTTCTATTAATTCTTATGCTGTCTGGAGACATTGAGCGAAAACATGGACCAGTGCGTCCTAGATTTCGTCAATCCCGTCTTCTGTATTGCAATATTCCCGGTCTTCATGCAAATATCCAAGACCTTACAGTTGCGTCCAGACAGTATGATAATCTTTGGTGCTCAGAAACTTTGGTTTCTATTATGAGGCACTCATCTGAGCTCCTTATAAATGGTTTTAAGAAGCCAATAATGTTGAAACGTGATGCCATCCCTAGGGCCAGGGGAATGGCGGTGTATATTAAGACCGAGAACCCTGCTTCTAATAAGTCCTGCTATCAATGTGGATGTCATGAGATTCAGGTAATAAAAGTTTGTGGCAGGCATAACAACTTTTATATGTGTTCGATCCACCGGAATCCAGACATGGATGATTCTATCTTCGATTGTCTTCTTACCATTATGGCTAAGATACAAGAAGATAATAGAAAGGTTCTTTTGTCTTTGTTGATGATTTTAATGCGCACCATAGGGAGTGGTGAAGTTTTATCTCTCCAACCGATCGCCATGGCTTAAAAGATTTAGACTTTGCCTCTGAATCAGGCTGTGAGCAAATCATAAATGAAGCTACTCACAGGTCTGGTAATCGCTTGGACCTCGTATACACTGACTCCCCTGGCCTTATAACTAGTAAGGTTTGTTCTCCAGTCGGGATATCTGATTTCATTAGTAGTGAAGACTGAGCAGCCTGTCCCTGATATATCATACTCTTGTAAAATATATATGAAATCCCAAGCAGACTGGAATGTGATTTTGCATGATCTTTTGTGCTTGAATTGGTCACAATTATATAGCAGTGTATATCCTGTTGTCCTTTTGAATGAGAGTCTAGTCAACATAATTGATAGGCGTATCCCTTCTCGTGTGCTAAAGTACCGAGTGAAGGACAAACCGTGGTTCAATGATGACTGTACACGTGGTTATTTGGAGAAACAGGAGGCCTATCATCTTTGGAAGGGTAACAGATCAGATTTGACCTGGAATAACTATACTCAGCTTCGAGCTTTTGCTCAGAGAGTTTAGGCCTCAACTGAAAAGGAGTACAATTTAACCTTAAAAGAAACAGTTTCTGGTACAACTCAGGAACAAAAATTGTGATCTACCCTTAAATCTGCACTCTTTGGTGTAGATGCAACAGTTCTTTCTTTACTTAGACCAGATGACTCAGTCACTCACTGTCCAAAGGGAAAGGCAACCCTTTTGGCTGATGTTTTTTACAGTAAACAGAGTAATGAAAAACTTGAACTTCCTCATTCATGTTTTCCTGAGGCTAAACTAACTAGTTTAGCTTTTCGATATCGTGAAAATAAAGGTCTTTTGATGGACCTTGATGCTTCTGAAGGTGTAGACCCTAATGGTATTTATCCATTGTCTTTTATAAAGACAGCAGATTTCTTAGCTCCAAAGTTATCTGTTATTTTGCGCAAGTTAGCAAGAAGAGGAGCTTTAAGCACTTGTTGGAGAATTGGTAATGTTACTCCTCTATATAAATGTGTTTGGGGTAGCTCAAGTACCACTGATTACCGCCCAATTTCCATAACTCCCATATTATCTAAAGTTTTTGAGCGTCTTCTGGCAAAACGTTTTAATAGGTTTGCTGAAGGAAATCAACTACTCCCTAGTTTGCAATTTGGTTTTCGTAAAGGCCTTGGAGCATGTGATGCCCTTCTTGCAATCTCCAATGCTGTACAGAAATCCCTTTATTGTGGTCAGGAAGTTCGTATGATTGGCCTTGATTTTAGTGCTGCCTTTGACCGTGTTGATCATGAGGCCCTTATTTTCAAACTGAAACAGTTGGGAGTGGGTATATCGTTTCTTAGCATTATTATTGATTTTTTAAGTAATAGATCTCAAAGAGTTGTTGTTGATGGGCACCATAGTGAGTATAGGAATGTAATATCCGGTGTTCCACAGGGCAGTGTTCTTGGCCCATAACTTTTCATACTATATACACATGACATGTGGTTTGGCCTAGAAAACAAGCTTGTTGCATATGCAGATGATGCTACTCTCTTTTTTCACCAATTACATCCCCTGAATGTAGATCTTGGGTTGGTGAATCCCTTAATATAGATTTAGTTAAAATTAGTGCATGGTGAAAATTATGTGGTATGAAGTCGAATCCTAACAAAACTCAAAGTATGATTGTAAGTAGGTCAAGGACGGTAGCTCCTCAACATCCGGACCTCAGTATTGAAATTTTAGGTGTGATTTTCGACGGCAAATTTTCTTTTGAGAAACACATTAGGTCTGTGTCTTCTTCAATTGTACAAAAAATTGGCTTATTGAGAGAGTCTTACAAGATTTTCGGTGATCAATCTATTCTGAAGCAGTGTTTTAATTCTTTCATTCTATCTTGTTTTAAGTAATGTTCTCCTGTCTGGTGTTTCTCATCTTAACATATGTCATAGCCTCAAAAGTTGGGCAAATATATAATCTAGGAGTCTAGATAATTTTCATCATTACTTAAAATGGTCTTCTTTACTATATTTCAATTTTGCTCCTC
>NC_090737.1:78558227-78595727 GCF_036898095.1 Palaemon carinicauda
TAACTCCCAATATTCTTCTGAGGGCTTTGTTCACAAATCTACTAAATATGTTGGAGATTGTTTCAATGTCCTACCATGACACTGATGCCACTTAACTGATATATAACCTGACTTTTATATGTAATTTCAGAGGATTTTGAGTTTAAAATTTTTCTTAACCTAGCAGGAACATAAAATTGTTTAGATCTTTTTCGTTCCTACACTACTCAGTGATTATCATCTAGGGGTATGTACATCTTGAAAAAAATAATTGTCCCACAAACTTTGACGTAATATATAATATAGCTTTAATTTCTATATACATAGTTATCGCTTTCAATAAGTCATAGCAGAGTTATAATATTATCTAAATATATATATATATATATATATATATATATATATATATATATATATATATATATGTATATATATATATATATATATATATATATATATATATATATATATATATATATATATATATATATATATATATATTAATATATAGTTATCGCTTTCAATCAGTCATAGCAAAGTTGCAATATTATCTAATATATATATATATATATATATATATATATATATATATATATATATATATATATATATATTCGTTTGAAATAAAGACCATATATTAGTAAATATTAGTAAATCGAATGCAATTGAAGCCTGAAGAGTGTTCCAGTATATAGGTATTAGGTTGGCTACGGAATCACTCACCCGTTGAGATACTACCACGTAGGAGTTATAGGATCCTTTGACTGTCCAGGCAGTACTGCATTGGATCCCTCTCTCTAGTTACCTCTCTTTTTGCCTACATAGGCTATACACCGAATAGTCTATAATTTTCTTTACACTCACACCTGATAACAATTAAATTATGAAACAATTCCTCTTACCACAAGGGGTTAACGAATGCAATGAAGTTGTTCAGTGCCTGGTGAGGGTAGAAGAAACTCTTCAGCTATGGTTAGCAGCACTTCTAGGTGTAGAACACACCAAAATCAAACCAATGTTCTCTAGTCTTGGGTAGGGCCATAGCCTTTATACCATAGTTTTCCACTGTATTGGGTTACCTGATTCTTGACAAAACACTGGGGTACGCGATTCTATGGTTTTTCTTTTTTAATCTTTTGGAAGTAGCTAACTTTCATAAAAAGGCGACCCAAGGACTGCATAGATCAGATAGAGAGTCCCAGCCTTAATTCATAGCCATCACCCCCTCTCTCTCCCATACGCAGCTCAATGTAATTTTTTAAAAATGGTCAGTAAAATATCAAAGTTTTGGTTTGACAGGTTTTTGTAAAAATGGTGAGTATCTATAAAAATTCTCTTAGAGTTCTTGTAACTTGCCCTGTAGTAACGTGGAAGGTATTTGTATCGTTATCTGGTTAACTATATTCATTGAGTGTTAAGACTAAGTAGTGCATATAATTTAATTTCAGGTGAAACAAGTGATTGTATAATTTTCTCAAGTATTATTTCTTTGGTCTTGGTCTAAGGTTTTATGGAGATATAATATTTCGAGACAAGTGATTACATAATTTTCAGTGTATAATTATTTCTTTTAATATTTATTCAGATTTAATATTTCGAGCCAAGGAATTATACAATTTTCAGAGCGTAACATTTTTGTCTTAATCTAGACTTTCCTCGGAGTTAATATTTCGAGTGATTTATTTTTGTTTTATGTAAATTCTTTTCAAAGTGCTGTAATTTATATAGTAGCCTATATGTCTACTTTTTTAAAGAGCATGTGATATCAACCATCAGTGTTTACTACATACTTGTTCGTATCCTGTAAAGAATCAAAATAAGACTTGTTCGAATAATTCCTTAGAATAATCACCCAGTGTTTTTGTGAGTTTACTCAAAAGACCTTTGCATATTCAGAGTATTTGTATATTGCTGTCTGGGAGTTATATAATTGTGTTAGAGTTCGAGTGTTAAAATTTTCGAGTGTAACAGATTTAATGTGAAAACAAACAGGTGAATTTGGAACTCGAGAGGTTGTATACCTTGCCAGTCATGATATATATAATATTGTATGTTTGGTCTCCAGACACAGAACCATAATATAATTTATTTTGGTGCCGGGACACTTGGGATTGAGGGAGTCTGCTTTAAATATTGGTGATAACAGGGCCATGTTTTGATTAAAGGTTTTGAGCAATTCAGTGTTGATAGGATTTTGTATATTGCTAGGATATATTTTTGGAGAGGTAGTAATTATTGTTAAATTACTAGATGGCACAGTTTAATATCCAAGAGCTTTTAATTAAGCCAAATGTTCAGGAATTGCCAGAAGCTATTGTAACTAAAGCCCAGTGGCTTTCTATTTTAATGGTAATGATTGGAATGATTGAAGTGGAATGATTAAAGCCCAAATCAAGTGTCTAGCCTTAAAAGCATTGATAAACTCAGGGAAGTTGTCGAAAATAGATATTGTAGCAGTTTGTAAACTATTGGACAAAGCTGATGAAGAATTTATAGTGAAGCAAGGACCAGTTGAACCTCAAACTGAAGGCATGAAAGCTTATAGGGAAGTTGAGGCTGAGATTCGACGAATTGCTTAAGTAGAAGATGATGGTAGAACGAGAAGAAAGAGAGAGAGAAGATGCGAAGAAATGGAAGCAAGATGCGAAGAAAGAGAGAAGGAAATGGAAGAAAGACGAGAAAAAGGAGAGAAGAAAGATGACGTACGAAAGAAATGAAGCAAGACGGGAAGAAGAAGCCCGAGAGATTGCAAGACATGCAAGGGAGAGGGAAACAAGGGAAATTGCAAGACGAGAAGAAAAAGAGAGATGACAGGAAGATAAAGAGATGGAAAAGCAGATCATGCGAGAGAGTTGGAGCTGTTGAATGCTCGTGCAAACTCGGCAACGCAGACAGAGGTGACCCCTGCTTTGCAATATCCAGTCTTTAATGTGTCGAAGGTCCAGAGGATAATTCCAAGATTCACAGAAGAGGCCCCAGACTACTTCTTTGATTATTTTGAAACAGTTATATCCACAATGAAATGGCAAGAAGATAAATGGTCTGTGTTATTGTAGAGTGTATTGATTGGGAAGGGCCACAGTGCTTATCTATCTTTACCTCAGGACCAGAGAAAGGAGTATCAAGAAATAAAGACGAACGTGCTGCAAGTGTATCATGATTGCCGAATATTATAATGAAAGATTCCGAAGTTGGAGGAAGGACGAGAAAATTACTTTGCTGGACTACGCTTATAAGGTACGGCGATGTTTTAAGAGAGGCTGCTAATGTGAGGGAGATGGCTGATTTAGAAAAATTGATATACAAGAACAGTATCTACGAGGAATTCCTGAACATATTCGAATGTACTTGAGAGAGGTGAAAAAACTTGATAAAGCCTCTTCGCTGAGTGAACATTATAATATTATCAGTTGTAAACCCTCCACAGGCATGAAGCTTTAATCGTTGCTCCGACCAAGTGTTAAGTATTAGCTGAACCATGGAAACCAGTTCAGTGGAAGTAGCAATGGTACTGTTCCTAAGCAGAATGTGATAGTACCACAGCAACAATCGTCCAATCCTCCTCCTTTAAGTATTGTGAAAGATATGGAGAAGGGAAATTTTGTGTGTTTTAAGTGTGTCAAGAGAGGCCATATCAGTAAGGAATGTTGGTCGAACCAACCGAAAGCAGTTGCCCAAGTGATTTGGATAGTTCGACTTCATAGAATGAGAAGACGAATAAACACTCAGGAAGGGTCGAAAAGGAAAATAATCCAGCCAAATTTTACACAATGAATAGGACAAACACAAACAGCGTCGATACTTTCAAACCATATATATATATATATATATATATATATATATATATATATATATATATATATATATATATATAGCCTATATATATATATATATATATATATATATATATATATATATATATATATATATATATATATATATATATATATATATATGAAGGTATGTTAGCAACAATAGACAGGAGATAGCGAACTACGGTAAGGATAGTGCGCGACACAGGTTGTAACCATAGTGTGGTTGTGCGAGTAGTACACCCGTTGGTGGAACCGTCTCTCACAGGACTCTCGGTTATTTTGAAGAGAATAGGCGGTGAAGAAGTTACCACTATATGCCATTTGAAACTGTCATTGGAGTTGGTAATAGGTAATTCTGACTTTGCGGTAAATGATTCATTGGCAATCGAAGGAGAAGATGTCCTGCTCTATAATGAGGTTGGTGGAGCACCGTTTGTGCCTTGTCCCATTGTAACGGAGAAACCATTGAAGTATAGTCATATGACTGAACTAAAGTAGGACCACCCGTATCTGTTTCCTAGTTTTGTGACGCCTAGGAGTATGAAGAAGAAAGTGGCTGCTGAATAAGAAAAAGAAATCAAAGAAGCAATGTACTTGGAGTATTTGTTTTCCAAAGAAGAAGATTCTCTTGATGTTGAGCCCGAGTAAAGAAAAGTGACCGACGAGTGGACAAAAAGACAAAGAAGAAATGGACCTTCACATAATAGAAAACTCAGCGTTCGAAGTAGGACAAGTTAGTAGGAATAGGCTGATGGGATTGCAACAGAAGGATGCAATGTTAACAGAGTTATTGTACCATGTGGTGGACGAAACGGAAGCACAGCAGTTTCCGACCTGTTATTATCTTAAGGATAACCCTAGAAAGGATTAATGGGCGATTTATTATTAGATATAAACTCCCGCACCATTGAGAAGGCAGGTGCCCACTGCAGCTCACGAGGCGGAACATATAGGAATAAGGAAGACGACAGAGGGGTTGAAAGCCGAATGAGTACATTAAGAAATCTCCCTTACACCCGATAGAAGTGCGAGGAGATCCCTCAGGAATATAATGATCGACATTGATGGACTTTTACCAAGGACAAAAGAAGATCATGAATATATGTCAACCTTGATATGTCCAGTGATGAGATACCCCGAATCCATACCCGTCAGGAATATCAGTGCAAAAATATGCACCAAGAAGTTACTAGACTTTTTCACAAAGTTTGCTATTCCAGAAATTGTTCAAAGTGACGCAGGAACGAATTTTACGTCAAAATTATTTCTGTACTAATTGAAACTGTTGGATGTGAAACAACAATTAGCAACTGCTTATCATCCGGAGATTCATGGTGCATTAGAGAGGTTTCTTCAAACTTTGAAAAGTATGTTAATGAAGTTCTGCAATGAAACGGGGAATGAATGGGACATCGGACTACCGTTGATGTTGCTTGAGGTAAGTACAAGAAAGCATGGGATTTAGCCCAAACGAATTGGTATGTGGACGAGAAGTACGAGAACTGTATTAAAATATTAGCAGAAAGATGGAAGGACCAAAGGGGAAAAGATGGAGACTATGTTAAGTATTTGAGGAATAATATCGGCGAGATAGGAATTTTTCCTAGAAAACCTTAAGACGAGTCAAGAAAAAATGAAAAAAAAAAGGTTCGATATTAGAAGGACAGAAATTTTTCGATAGGAAAACAGGTATTAGTTTTCCTGCCGATAAGGAGATTCCCATCCACCAAAAAGTTTCAAGGACCATTCAAGATTTTAGAGAAGATCAGTGACCTGACTTACGTTATCAAAACCTCAGGAAGAAGGAAAAGTCAGAGGAAACTACACGTTCACCTACTGAAACAATACTTAAGCGAAAACGAGACCAAAGCGTCACAAGTGTGTATGGCGCAAACCATACCATCCATGGTAGATGACCACAGATATGAGATAGGGGCGGTGAGCAAAGTGAATAAATCGTCTATGATTCGGAACTTGGAAGAGAGAACTAACTCAGTTGGACCAAGAGTAACAAGAGGAATTAACCCTTTTAATTGGCAGTTTCCTTGATATTGTCTCAGACGTCGAGAAGCGAAAGGACTTGACGATGCAAGAGATATACCTTATAACAATGAAAAGACCATTTAAACAGCACACCTATTAACTGTCACCATTTCACCGAGAAGTCATGAGAAAAGAAGTGGACTATATGCTATAAAATGGAGTAGCGGTATAAAGTTCTAGCCCTTACAGTTCTTCATGCTTGCTAGTGAAGACGAGGAAGGAGTTCTTCACCCTGTTTGTTTGTGTCGTCAAAGCTGAAGAAACAGCCTACTCAACAGTTGAAAAGGAACAACTAGCTTTAGTCACAGCGATAAACAAGTCTGAAGTCATTGTGAATCGACCAAAAAAATGAAGAGATTAACATGTATTCGGATCATAATCCTTGAATTTTTGTTAATAAGATGATAAATAATTATGAAATGTTAACTAGGTGGTTATCATGTTTGCAACCGTATTGCATTACCCTGGATAGGTATGATGGGTTGAGAACGACCCCTACAGCATGTTCAAAACCTGTTTTTTCCCCATTAATCATCAGCTGTCTCGAATATGGAAGTGATCGACCTGCAAGGGATGACTAGTCTACATGCCATTGTCTGATTTAGGACTGATTTTCGTCTAACTTCCCTCCTTCCCCGTTTTTTTACCCCCCCCCCCCCCCAGTGGTCGACCTCGACCCTAAAATACCTAAATAGGGGTAAGTGATCAAACAGCAAAGTTATTGCATAATTATAAATTGTCGAACAGTGTTGATACTTGTTCGGTTCTTTATAGTTGGAAAGTGTGGGTGGATGGTGTGTCTACCACTTGCATGACATTGGTTCTGGCTTAGATGCTATATATTGCCATGAGGTCCATTTCCCCCAAAATGCTAATTTCTTATTTTTTTTAATTTTTTGCAAATTTCTGATTTTTTTTTCTATTTATTTTGAATTTATCTTCAATAATGGCCAGCAGGCAGTATTCCCTCGGCATGGATGTCATCAACACACTTCAAATGGAGTTAAAAAGTGATGTTGATGATAATATGGAGCTTGCCAACCTCATGTGTTTGATATTTATTTTTCTGATAATTTCTCCTTCGTATTTGTAAATATTTTTCTTATGTGTATTAGGTACTTGAAATTGATTTATATAGTGTTTTATTATTATTATTATTATTATTATTATTATTATTATTATTATTATTATTATTATTATCATCATCATTATTATTATAGATCATAGTTTATGTATACATAATAATTTGATATTATTTTACTTTTTATTGGTCAGCAGTTTCTTATTTTGATTTCATTTTACTTTGATTGGCTACCGATTTGCTATTTGATATCCTTTTACTTTTATTAGTTACTAATTCTATTTTCTCTTGCTGTAAGTATGGTATCAATTTTGTGTTGGTCACATCACGCTTCCTGAAAGGACTCACTGTCATAGCTGCCCACGTAAGACTGACCACATGACAAACACCACTTGTTTGAGGAGCAGGAAGCCTGTTTGTCTATAGCTTCAAACTGTCTTATATCTGAACTGTACCTGATAGTTATAGCTAGGTTAAATCATAAAACTTTCTTTTTTTACTACTTGTTTGTATAAATACTAAAATTTTAATCTTTACAAAATAGATATCACCCATATTTTATCTAAAATTTATTTCAAAGAATTTAAATTTTATATAATAGATATAATTGTCAAACATCCAGAAAGCCATCATATCAGTTTTATTCAAATCCACTAATAATTAGATAAATAAATAACACCTTGAAATTTACATACCCATTCTCCATTTCAAGTGGTAGATTGGGCTGTAAGAGTTGTTGCGGTCTGCGGCCATTTTGTTGACATACCCGAAAGGTAAGTTGGCATATCTCTATATATTCTTGTTCTGTATAGAATTCGTGATATTTGGGTCTATTCTAATGCATAAATATCATATTTTATAGGAGATAAAATGATTTTCATAAGAAATTTTCATTGTGAAACTAGGCCGTCAAAAAATTACCTTTAGATTTCGCCCTTGATATAACAGTATATTACATCTTAGTGCACATTTTATCATGTATTTCTGTTCTAGGATAATTTGAGTTTATTCTATAAAGAAATTAGCCTCTTCCTATTTCATTTAGGTAACAGAAAAAATTAGTGAAACTTGGACTAGTTTTTTGGCCAAAACAAAATTACCTTTTTTTCTCATTTCAGATCTTGACTTCTATGGGTCCAACTCATTTCCAGCAATTACATGCTGTTGCTTTGCCATCTAAGAAGGTGTCCCTAAAGGGATTTATGTTTATATGTATATTTCTATTTTTTGTGAATATTTATGTCGTCTTATTTTTTGTATACCTAAATTTTTAATATATTTCCAATAAATAGTTATTTTGTAGATGGGTATTTTTTATATTTTCAGTAGTTTTTAGCATTCTTTGAAATATTGTTAGCAAGTCAAACAATACAGATTGATGCATAACTAAAATTTTTCCTGAATTTCTTTTGGAGTTAGGGTCTAGCTCGACCCCTAAATACCTAAATAGGGGTGTCCAAGAACGATACCTATCCAGGGTGTAAAGCATGTATCAGGTAAAGGTAACGTGGTTACAGATTATTCATCTCAGGATAAATCAATGGATTCAGGTCTGGAATAAATAATCTATTTTTGAGGGAGCTATCTTACGAAGATGGTCTAGTGTAGAGTGAATACAGTAGTTTATTCATGATTTTTTTATATTTTCATATGTGCATTGAAAAGATTAGCTAGCTCTTAAGATGAATTCCTCTCTTGTAAATTTATATTTGTATGTAATTTACGTAAGACTTTTGTCGTAATATTGCATTGTATTCTTTATTCAAGTCAGTATATGTAAATTTACTTTATTTTTAAGAATTTATGCAGTCTTACATAATCTGTTTAAGAGTGTTTTGTGATTCGTGCGAGATGTGAATAAGGGCTTATGAAAATGATTTTTATATTTTTATGAGGTATTGCGTCATGTTTTGAGAGAAAAAAAAACAATTCTTTTATGCCATGTACTTTGGAAAGATCTCGTGTGCATTAGTGTTATGTTCATCTTTTTTTTTTTTCACTAATTCAAGGACAAAGGTAGGCGGAGATAACGGAGAAAATTCGTCTCCATGTTGCATGGGTAAGCATCTGTGAGAGCGATCTTTTGCAACGTTACGCCCTTAGGCCAACCTCCACGCCTCCAGATCTCGGACCTGGAATATTTTGGAAGTAGCTGGGTCTTATATATGTGGCCCCCACACTAGGGCTGCATAGACAAGAAGCCGTACTTTGAAAGAGCCAAAGGGCCTACCTCACTCTCTCACTCAGTACCTATAGTGTGTCCTCTCAAAACTTATTCTGTGCCCCAACGTAAATCATTTGTTGAAACGTAACGAAAGGAGTCAAAGGTGATTTTAGATTTATTGTGTTGGGGAGAGTGTTGGCATTGTGTAAAGTCTTGTAAGTGACCCTATAGTAAGGTGAAAGGTATTTGTATCGTGATCTGGCTATCTATTTTTATTAAGTATCAAACTTACAAACTTTATAGAAGTTAATTAAAAGTGAAACAAGTGACTGTTCAATTTTCATGAGAATTATTTCTTTTGTCTTAGTCTAAGGCTTATTAAGATTTATTATTTCAAGTTAAATGATTATAAAATTTTCTGGGAGTAAATTTTTTTTTTCTTAATCTAAGCTTTGTTCAGACTTAATATTTCAAATTATTTATTTTGTTTTTTGTGTAAATTCTTTCATAGTTATGTAATTCTTATAGAATGTATTTATTTTTGTGAAGAGTGTATTATTCCAATCACCATGGTTTAACTTAGGATTCACTCGTACCCCAGTTAAAGAATAAAAGTAAGAGTTATTTGAATAATTCTTATTAATAACTAACCATTGTTTTTTTTTAGTGAACTAAAGAGACCTTTGGATATTCAGTGTCTTGTATATTGTAGTCTGGGAGTTACCTAACTGTCTCGAAGCTCGGGTATTAATATTTTATAGTATAACAGATTTAAGTTAAAAATAAACAGGCGAGTTTTGAACTCCAGAGGATGCGTAGCTTACCAGACATAATATATATATATATATATATATATATATATATATATATATATATATATATATATATATATATATATATATATATATATATATGTATATATATATGTATATATATGTATATATATACATATATATATACATATATATATATATATATATATATATATATATATATATATATATATATATATATATATATATATTTATTTATATATATTCATACATATAAATATATATATATATATATATATATATATATATATATATATATATATATATATAAATATATAAATATATATATATATATATATATATATATATATATATATAAATATATATATATATATATATATATATATATATATATATATATATATTTATATATATAAATATATTATATATATATATATATATATATATATATATATATATATATATTTGTATATATATAAATATATTATGTATATACATATATATATATATATATATATATATATATATATATATATATATATATATATATATATATATATATATATATATATATACATACAAATATATATATATATATATATATATATATATATATATATATATATATATATATATATATATATATATATATATATGATTTCAAAATTTATCAAATGGCCGATGTCAATGCCCTTATATGAAACATCTTTTAGAAGTCTACCTTTTAAGGAATTCAAGCTACTCTTTCTGGTGAAATTGATATGATAAATTATATCAAACAATGCTCTCTGTCATTTTCTTCCTGGTAATCGATGTATCCTGTGTTGTATGGAAGAATGAGTCCTACGGCTTAATCTAAAGAAAACTATATTTCTATTGCTTTACCAACACTCGCTTGAAGTGCGAAGAGTAGGGTTAGCATGGCTTCTTCCGTCTCCTGTCATAAGTCTCATTCTTGATCTTCAATATAAGTGAGTGGGTTAGATATAAAAGGTTGGTCTTGTGTTTAGGTAAAGTCTAAAGTCATGAATCACATTACCAGGTATGCTGAACTTTTACTGACAAAGCATTTCGTATTGCTTGGGGTAGGTCATATGACAATTATCTATGAAGTTAAACAGGCGTTTAACAATTCGGGGGATGGGAGGTACAGGGGAAGAAACGTTATAACAACGTCACTGAGGGACGTCATCACTTTTGCGAATGTGTGGGTGGCTAAGACTGGCTTTAGCCTCATTTTCTTAAGTAAAAAAGTTAATGAAACGTAATTGGCAGTGCACAGTATTTCCCAAAATTAGACCATTGAATGAAGCGCTCCCTGCTTTGATATCATGGAAATCCATCAGTTATTTTAGGAGTTATTTAAAAAAAAAACACTATTACACGGCCTCTGGAAACGTTAGTAGGTTGTAATTGTTTCAAATACATACAATGGCCCACAAATACTTTTATCGGTGCTCTTTTGAACCGACCATCATACTTTGAGCTGTGATTTTCCTTAGCTCTTTTCAAAAACATTTCAGTGGTGTTCATTACTCTCTTCAATAGATTAAATAAATATACACAGTTTTGCTCAGTTTAATAATTTGGCAATTGTTGCGAATTAATGAGTACCATATATAGTAAGACAGGATACTGTCCATACAATAAAAAGAAAGGTGTATTCCTGAGCGAAGCATTATATGCAATGTTCAAAGATAGCTCAGCTGTAGGAAGCTTGGCGTGCAAATGAAGGGGGTCATCACCCACTAAGTAATGTAATATTCACACTACTTCCCTATTATGTGATTCCACTAATCCATTTGCTGAAGGCCAATATGCGGTTACTGAAAAGTGTTCGATTTTCATCAAGTCAGTGACCGATATTACCACCTTATTTATAAACTCAAGACCATTATCACTTATCAAAATTTCCGGGCAACCATACCTAGTAATGAAAGAGCACAGCGCCTGGGCTAATGAATTTGCAGATTTATCCAACATTGCGTAAATATAATTTTACCGAGTAAATGCATCCGCAAATACACATATATACTTGTGTTGTGTTAACCCAGTAGGAAATGGTCCTACTACATCCATATGTACTCTATAAAATTTGATAGGAACAATAGGCCACTTTCTGACTTCCGGTACAGTGTTTTTATGTTCTTTCAAACAGTTAAAAGCATGACAATCTTTTATATAAATATCTATAGATTTCTTCATTCCTTACCAAAAGAAAGATTCACCTGCTCTCCTTAATGTTCTATCAATCCCTAAATGCCCTGCATCCATACTTGCATGTACAATGTGGATGGCTCAGTTAATTAAAAAGGGAAGAAGAACTACCTGCGCACAAAATTCCCCCCCCCTCTTCTCGTAAGCACAATATAAGACATAATTTTTAATAAAAAAATGTTCATGAGGCACATTCAGAAACGACGATAACTCTCCAATTCCCCTTTAATCACTGCTCGCACTCTTTCCATCCATCCCTCTTTTTTTTCCGTCTCGGACTTCTTTTATGTCCTAACCTCCCAAATCAATCAAACCTGTATCATCAGGGCACTCATTCTGGACACCCTGGTCATGTCCTCGGTCACACAGATATATTCATCTTCATCTCTCTCTCTCTCTCTCTCTCTCTCTCTCTCTCTCTCTCTCTCTCTCTCCGTCTACTGCATGCTCATCACAAGAGTCTCATCCCGTTCTCTATTTTCTTTATTATGAGGGGGTCTTCACTATTTTGGCTACATTCTTCGTTCCTCTTTTGTGCCCTAGTTGTTACTCCTATCACTGCACCGCTAGAGAGAGTATCAGCTACCTTGTTAGCTTTACCTTCTATGTGGTGAAAACCCTTTATATTAAACTCTAACAATCTCTCAATCCATCTCGCTTGACGAGACGTCAAATAATTTCTATAATACAAATCACGTACGCGGCAATGATCACTTTGCAACTATATTGACTGACCTAATAAAAAGGACCGATGCCTCTCTAGAAGCCAAAGAATAGCCAAAGCCTATCGATTGAATGTACTATAATTCTTTTCTGCCGCTTTATCGACCGGGAAGCAAAACAAATGGGTCTCTCTCTGCCTTTATCATCTCTTTGAGAAACAACAAAACCAATAGCTACGCTTCTCGCATATGTTGTCACTAAAAACCGGCGATCAAATCTAGGATATGCGAGTAATTCATTGCTAGTTCAGGCAGTTTTCAAGTGGTTAAAGGCCCTTTCTTCTTCCCCTCCCCAATTTATTACTTTTTGTTTCTTTAAAGCATCTAAGGGTCTCGCTATCTCTCCAACACCTCTTATGAATTTACAATAATAACCAGCAAGCCCAAAGAATCCAGCTACTTCCTTAGAGTTACGTGGCCTGGGGAAATCTCTAATAGCTGCTACTTTACTGGGGCAGGGTTGGATACCTTTTGGAGTTATTATGTGGCTCAATAATTTGACATGTTTACAAAAAAATTTGCACCTTGACAAATTTATTTTCATACCATTACGTCGCAATGATTCTAAAACTTTACGAATATTATTATTATGTTCTTCGGCCGTTTTCCCTGTAATTATGATATCATCTAAATAAACAAGAACATTATGGCTAATTAAGGGTGACAAAATCGCCATCACTTCACTAGAAAAATGACTTGGAGCATTTTTAACACCGAAAGGAAGAAAATTAAACTGAAATAATTGATCTTTAACTATAAATGCAGTTTTACATTTACTGTCTTCCTGAATGAGTATTTGATAGTATCCAGATTTTAAATCAACAGTTGTAAAATATTTGCTATCTCGTACTTTCATAAGTAATTCTTCGATCGAGGGCAATGGAAATGCATTATCCTTAGTCACTGCATTCAACTTCCTCTAATCCAAACACAATATTACCGAGCCATCCTTTTTCCTAATAGTTACAATTTGAGAAGCCCAGGGGGATTTGCTCTCCTGGATGATACCTTGTTCCCTTAATTTATTAATTTCCCTTTCTATCTCTCCCTAGAATTAATGGGTACCTTATAAGGCCTTGACCTGATCAGGTCTGCCTGCCCAGTTTCAATGCTAAAGGGAAATCGATCAATCCTCCCGGTTGGATCATCTCCAATTGCAATTACATCAGAATAATTATTGACAATGTCACTAACTACAGTGGCATAATTTTCGTGCTTGCATAATCAAATTCTGAGTGCGTTCATCTGTGCGGGCTGGAGTTGTGGCTCTCAACATCCCATTATAAGCAATTTCACATAACACTAATTCAGACACAGAATCTCTTCCTAAAACAACTCTTTTATTTGACAAATTAACTATCGTTATATCTGCTCTGTTCTCTTTAATTTCTGTCAAGCCCACTAATATCATATGGGCCCATTTTTCATGGGGTTTAACAAATACCTTGGTTCCTTCCGTAAGAGGGCGACACAGGGTCACACATATGATCGTAAGGCTCTGGGGGACAACACTTTACCTCTCTCAGGTAGAGCTGTTTCCCTACTTAAATGTCTCCCGAAGCACACACACTCACTTACTGTCTCATGACTTTTTATTGGCAAAATGTACCCTCCTGCTTTTACTGATATTGTATTTTTCCCCCAAAGGGCAAATTTTATTATTAGAGATAAAGTCTATTCCTAAGATAACCTCGATTCCTGGAATTCCCAAGGTGGGTAAGACAAAAGAATGTATAAACTTAACAGTCCCCACCTTGAATTTGACGATTGTTGAATGGTTTATGTGTAGTTTATTTCCTCCTGGCGTGTCAAGAACAATGGATGCCGCTGGCTGTAGTGGAGAATTTTTTTTCAATCAATGAAGCACTGGCTCCCATGTCAATCAGTGCTCGGATGGATTTATCTTGCAGGTCGATCCTAACTGCTAACATTCCCAGCCGGCCATTACAAGATATGGGGCACCGGCGAATGACCTCAGATTCTATGCCGCTGCCCGCTGTGGGGGTGAGGAGGGGGGTACTGATGGAGGTCCCAGTGCCTGCTTTTTCATGTCTGTCGTCACTGCTCCCTTGGCTACTGCTTGTGATGTCATGGGGGGGAGGGGCATCGAACTCCCTCGTCTCCCCCTTCCTCTGTTTCCTTTTTGTCGGATGTTGGGCGGTGGGAGGTGTGCGTGTTCCTCAGCCCGACCGCCCTGGGCGTTTTTTGCTGGCCACTCTCGATATATATGATCATAGGCCTGACTAGTGTAAAAGTGGGGGGATCCTTGAGTGGGGCACTCCACTCGTCGGTGTCCCTCTCCCCCATAGTGCTAACATCTGAAGACTCTACTAATCTGCTGACTGTATATCCCCTTACCACTGTTCGAGGGTCGACTTCCTCTTATGGCTACCAACTTCTCGGAATCGGCCCCGTTATTCCCAGTCCTTTTTTCTCCTGGGAAACTGTCTAAAATGTTTTGTATTGCACTCACTACATCTGCTAACAAGCGATTGTCATCGAACAAATAACCACATAAATACAGGTTTACTAATATGTTTAGGGGCAATTGTCTTTTTATCACCTTCGGAGAGATTGGCACTCCGGGTAGCAAACGAATCGCAATCCCGAAAAGTGCGAGTTGTAAAACTAAGAACGGTTTCACTCTCCCGAATTTTGTGTTTGTAATTTTCTTCTCAATTAAACATCATTATATTTCAGTGTAACTTCTTAAACTTTCTGGTGGCCAACCTGACACCATTATGACCCGTGCAGACTGATAATGGGACATTAGCATATGGGTTTTCTTCATTTACTACAAAAGGCTCGTTCGTAAGTACACTATACACAACTGCCCTCTCAGGTGAGGGACTTGTCAACTCGAGTGCTTACCAGCAACTACCTATCCCTTTCGTTACCAAAATGCAACCATTGCAAAACATGCTAACACATAGGTTTTTGTGGATACTCATGAATATTGAGTTCATTTACCTTGACGTAAAACATACACCCATATACACGAATTAGGACATATATATATATATATATATATATATATATATATATATATATATATATATATATATATATATATATATATATTTTTTTTTTTTGGGGGGGGGGCTCAAGCCATGTCATCCTGATGGAAGTTCCTATAGGGTAGCTTCCTAGGGTATATTACAACTACGGCGATATTCCCAGAGAATTTACCTTAAGGTACCCAGAATTCTAACTCCTGGAGCGAATATCCCTAATGAAAGGGATATCACGACATATCAGAGGACGTATTCTTGACACGCCACATGGCAATCTGCACCCCGAACAGAGATAACACTTCGAAGGGGTCAATTGGCAAGAAAACGAAAACGAGAAAGAAAAAGGGGAGCCGTTCCCAAGGCTCTCTCTTCTCCCATTTCGTAAGCGCGCACTGCGCCGATCCTGGCTCCATCTGCATTCCTTTTTGCGTAGCTTAACAACTCGGTGTTTTTTCCTGTGTTTCTCGCAAAATCTTGGATTTAATCATCTTTTTATGGCTTCTCCAACTTCGTCTGCCTCTGATAAGTTGAGTACCATTTCTTTTATGTATATATGTAGGCTCTTGGTAATTTTTAATATGATTAATAGTTATAATCTTTGTTACAAGAGCCGTTGCCTACCGGAGGCGTCCTGGACGCTGTCGCTCGCTAGGTATGAGTTTTAGTTAGCCAGAGCGACGTTCCCGGCTGTTTTGCTTTAATAATTTTAGCTATTTAGCGTTACATAGGATTTCCTTTCTCGTGCTTTTATTATTATTTGTTTTGGCGAAGTATTCGCCAAGTCTGGCCTACGCTAGGCCATGTAGCCTAGTCGTTTGGCCCTAGTACTTTCCTGCATGATTTTGGATTTCCGAGTGTTTTAAAATTTTATTGAAGCTTTAGGCAGTTTTTTATACATTTAAGATTATGTTGATTATTTCCAAGATAGTATACGAGGGAGTTTCGGTGATTTAGGTAATCGATTCTCTTGGTGCCTAGGCTAAGTTGCCTATTGAGCCTTAGTATACTTTCTCATACTCCCCGGTTGCTTTCTTTTCTTCGGAGAAGGTATGCAATCCCTTTCCCTCTGTTTAAGCCTTGGGCTTAACCCTAGTGGTTTATCTGAATTAACTTTCGATACAACTATACTGGGGTGTTACTGTACCTCCCTGTTCCAGTAAGTCTGGCTTCAGAGAGGAACAGAACATCAGAGTTTTTAGTCTGAGTCTGTGTTTGTCTGGCTTGGGGAAGAGTTTCCCTCGCTAGCCTGACGCAGACATAGGAGGCTTAGCATCCTTAGGTCACTGCCGAAGGTTTCTGTACGAGATGATTCCTTCTTTTGTGATCTAGCAGACTAGTCCTTGTTGCTGTTCTCGGTGGGAGGATAAGATCCTTTCCTTGGGAGTAGCAACACCTTCCTTGCTTTGGTTCAGTGGGGGTTGACAAGTACTGCTGGCCTCCCTCCTTGGATCTCCCTTAGGCTAAGATGAGTTTTCTTAGCTGCGGGTGATTCATCACTAAAGCAAGGTTGGTAGGACCCTCTTTGTCCCTTCCCCCTCTATCTCTGTAATGGCCTAGCCGTTACAGTACTGTACGTCATTCTACATCTGGACCTAGTATAGGTTAGGATGGGGAATTGACTCAGTTCCTTGCCGGCCGGCAGAGTGTGCCGGCCGGCAAAGGTCTTCTGCTTTGAGTGCTGCCCGGACCTACCTTGGTCCCTCATCCATGTCTGCCTCTAGAGCCAGACGGCATTGGTCAGGAAGCCTGAATTAGATTCTCCCCTTCCTTATATGCACTCTTTCAGATTGCCGGGCTGGGAGGTAGTATACCCTCTTATCCCGGCATCCATTCTGTTTTCTTTTAGTGCTGTACCCGACCCGGCTGCCGGCCTCATAGGCCGGCAGCCGGGCACTCGAAGTCCTCTGGTTCTTTTGCTGCTGGCCGGCATCGGTTGTTTACCTTTGCTATTGTCAAGCCCTTGTCTGCCGGTCGCTATGAGCAGTGGCCGGCAGCCGGGTGCTACCTTGTGTAGTTGCCGACCGGCAGTCATTGCCGGCCGACTTTGGCGGTTGCTGGCCGGCAGTTACTGCCGGCCAGCACATGCATTTGAACCAGCGTTCTGCCGCCTCATAGCTGTTAAGTAGTATACTTTAAAGCTAGTTATGGTGTGTGCCGGCCGGCAAGTGCCGGCCGGCGCATTACCTTCTATACTGTACCAGTATTCTTCAGTATAGCATATACTGTAGGAAGAAAACTATAGTATAGTATTGGTACAACACTGTTTGTTCTAACACTTTTGTGTTGTCTTGCACAGCCCTTTGGTGTTGCCTTACAGGTAAGAAAGTGAGTTTTTTCTTGTCTATTATCCGGTATTTTAAAATCATACCTTAGGTGTGAGCTACACCTGTTTCCTCTGGAAACTTTTCATTGCTTACTCTAGGACAGATCAACCATACGATTTTATTATCTGGAAGGCTGCAGCAGTTGGTTGTGCGGGAAACAGAAGTGTGTGTCTTTCCTTTCTGATTTGTTATGCTAAACTGTGCATATCCAGTGATACGTAGTTCACTTGATACTCATGGAAATTTCTTCTCTTTACAGGAGGACCATCCGAAGTGCGGAAGTGTTTTCTGCAACGTCCGCAGTAAGAACTTCTGCGGACATGAGTTATGTAGGAGGCACGCAGCATGCGCTGTCTCCAAGGGTGATCTCCGGTATTGGGACCCTCAGGTATGTACCGTGTGCTCTAACCTGATTACTGAGGCTTTTGATTCCCTTAGGACGGCGGAATCAAGGGATATAGCAAGGGAGAAGCTTCGTACCTGGGTAAGGGGCTTCCAGAAGAACACCTCTGGACCTTATCTTCCAAGTGAGAAGATGAGGGCTTACCTTTTCCCTAGGGCATCAGCTGATGCAGTGATTCCCCAGCCTCAAGAGGAGATCCCCCAGTCCAGTTCCAGGTGGATGCTGAAGTCGCGGTCGCTTTGCAAGACATCCAGTTGGACGACAGGATGTCAGACGTGTCCGAGCGTCTGGAGGAAGACCTCCTGGCAGGAGGCCAGGATGAAGTTCAAGCCCCAGACATTGTAGCGGAAGAGGCCGACGAGGTGTCGGCTGCTCCGGTTCAGATCCCTGAACCTATTCCCTCAACATCGTCCGCTCTCCCAGTAGAGCTGGGACAGGCCTTCTCCTCCATTGTTGGAATGATCCAACAGATGCAGAAGGAGAATAATGAGAAGGCGGCTGCAATGGAACTGCAGATGCAGAAGCTTGCAGCATCACATGGGCCCCGGAAAAGGCTTAATGTGAAAGACCTTCCCTTGTGCTCAGATACTAACCCGTGGAGATATGCTGAGCACATGCCGATGACGACTGGAAAGATCGTCATGTCGGATAAGTTGGGTTCAGTTCCCCTAGAGGAGGTAGAATTCTGGCCCAGCAAGGGGTCATATCCGGACTGTTATGTCCGGTTGAGGAAGGAACCAACTTCAAAGGAGGATACAGAGCCGAAGGAGGTCATAGTGATGGACCATGCTAAGGCTCAAGCTTTGCTTTCATCTTCGATGAAAGAGAGGGGCTTCACGAACTCAAAGGTAGCTGCATTGAGTAAGAAGCTCCCTTCCTTTGTGTCCTCTCCTGCTAGAGCCTTCCCCTTTTTACAGAAAGGGTTTGCGGCTGTATTAAAAGCAGTCGAGGCCGGCAAGCCTTGCCCCTCCCTGGAAGAGTGTAAACCCTTGTCGCTGGCCCTACCTATGGACCACAAGGACTGGAAGGACGTCCATCTTACCTTCTCAGTCGGGAAGTTGGAGGCTGATATTGCCGGACGTCAGTTCGGTGAGAACCTCCCTAAGCTGTCTGACTTTCTTTTGCAGGGAGAGCTCGAGACAAAAGAAAGACTGGCTGCCTCAATGTCTATACAGACCACTCTTGAGACGATGGCAAGTGATCCCAAGGTCCATGAAATGTTCATGGTAGTGGCCAAGACTCCTCTGGCCACAGTGACGAAGGATCTTTATAGCTTCGTCAGGGCGAGGAGAGCTTGTAGGGAGTTCGTGTTCACCTCGGCTACGGTGAGGCACGAGCCAAGGAAACTAATCTCCTCCAACATTTGGGGCAAAGACCTTTTCCCTAGCGAATTGATCAAAGAAGTTGTTGATAAGGCCGCCACGGAGAATAGAAACCATCTACGGGCCAACCAAGGGAAAGGCCCGTGCCAACAACAAGTGTTGGCTTTAATACCCCAACAACAATAGAAACCTTCTCCAGAAGTGGGGCCTGACTATCAAGAGAAAGTCTTCCCCGGATGAGGGTCCCCAACCAAAGAGGAAGACTATGAGGACTAGGCTACCATCTCGGCCAGCCAAGCCATTTAGACAGCAACAGCAACAGCAATTGCCATTGCTTTCAGTGCCCCAGATGGTGGCACAACCCCCAACCACATTCCAGTGGGTACCCCAGGCCGTGTCGACACAGTCCACGGCATTCAACCCAACGTTCGAAGGGCAGTCAACTTCCTTTCGAGCAAAGCCTAGAGGAGCAGCCAGAGGCTCGTCTAGGCGCCCCTCAAGGGGAAGGGGATTCAGGGGTGGTCGCGGTCGGGGACCCAAGACCTCAGGACGGCAGTCCAAGTGAGATGATGCCGGTAGGAGGGAGACTTCAGAATTTTCGGGATCGGTGGACCTTCGATCCCTGGGCCCACAGCCTACTCAAGAATGGACTGGGCTGGAGCTGGTACAGCACTCCACCCCCGTGTCCTCGGTTTTTCCAACACTCCACCCCCGTTCTGGAGGAGTACATCCAAGAACTGTTGGAGAAAAAAGTGATCCGAAGGGTGAAGTCCATTAAATTCCAAGGGAGGCTGTTTTGTGTTCCCAAGAAAGACTCGGAAAAACTCAGAGTCATTCTGGACTTGTCGCCACTCAACAAGTTCATAGTGAACTGTAAGTTCAAAATGCTAACACTGCAACACATAAGCACCTTACTGCCCAAGAGGGCATATACCGTCTCCATAGACTTGTCAGACGCCTATTGGCACGTTCCAATCAACCGTCGACTCTCCCCCTACCTAGGGTTCAAGCTACAACGAAGACTATACGCCTTCAGAGCCATGCTATTCGGGCTGAATATAGCCCCAAGGATCTTCACGAAGCTTGCGAGCGTAGCTCTCAAACAATTACGCCTAAGGGAATTCAGGTAGTAGCCTACCTGGACGACTGGCTGGTGTGGGCAGCATCCGAGACAGAATGCTTGCAAGCTTCCATTCAAGTGATCCAGTTCCTAGAGTATCTAGGCTTCAAGATCAACAGAAAAAAGTCTCGACTTTCTCCATCTCAAAAGTTCCAGTGGCTGGGAATCCACTGGGACCTAATGTCACACCGTTTCTCCATCCCGGCGAAGAAAAGGAAGGAGATAGCGGGTTCTGTCAAGAGACTTCTAGATTCCGAAAGGATATCAAGACGCGAACAGGAGAGAGTACGGGGTTCTCTCCAGTTTGCTTCGGTGACAGACCCGGTGCTAAGAGCACAGCTAAAGGATGCAACCGGAGTTTGGAGAAGTTATGCATCAAACGTGCGAAGAGATCTGAGAAGACCAGTTCCGCTTCATCTACGGACTCTTCTCAGGCCTTGGTCCCAAGCCAGATATCTAAAAAAGTCGATTCTTCTTCAGCCACCTCCCCCGTCGGTGACAATTCACTCAGACGCCTCGAAGGAGGGATGGGAAGGTCACTCTCATTGGAGAGAAGTCCAGGGGACTTGGTCCAAGCTATTCAAGACCTTTCACATAAACTTTCTAGAAGCTATGGCAGTGCTCCTTACCTTAAAGAAAGTCTCCCCGCGTCACTCGATCCACATAAGGTTGGTGCTGGACAGCGAGGTAGATGTGAGATACTTGAATCGACAAGGATCAAGGTCACCACCTCTCAACCAGGTGATGTTGGCCATCTTCCGTTTGGCAGAAAAGAAGAAGTGGTACCTGTCGGCAGTTCACCTTCAAGGAGTCCCCAATGTGACGGCGGACGCTCTATCCAGGTTCACACCGATAGAGTCGGAATGGTCCCTAGAAGAAGGATCATTCTCCTTCATCTTGAGTCAAGTCCCAGAACTGCAGATAGACCTCTTTGCGATGAAAGACAACAAGAAGTTGCCCCTGTACGTGTCCCCGTACGAGGACCCCTTAGCGGAAGCAGTGGACGCGATGTCCCTCGACTGGAACAGATGGTCCAGGATTTATCTGTTCCCTCCTCACAACCTTCTGTTGAGGGTCCTCAACAAACTGAGATCCTTCAAGGGGGTAGCGCTTCATTACAGAAAACCCGGACCCTGCAGCTCATGATTTTCTCTCCCTAGCGGTGAGAAAGCGTTTCGGGATTTCGAAAGCCAGCATAGACTTCCTAGAGGAATATAAGTGCAAATCTACTAGAAGGCAATATAAGTCATCTTGGAGAAAATGGGTGGCCTTTGTCAAGGCAAAGAATCCGCAGGAGATCTCGACGGACTTCTGCTTATCTTTCTTCATCCACCTCCATGGTCAAGGGTTGGCAGCTAACACGATTTCGGCGTGTAAGTCTGCTTTGACAAGACCCATTCTATATGCCTTCCAGGTCGACCTCGCTAACGAGATCTTTAATAAAGTTCCGAAAGCCTGCGCTAGGCAAAGACCTTCAGCACCTCCAAAGTTTATTTCATGGTCTTTAGACAAAGTTCTTCATTTCGCTTCTCTGTTGAGCAATGAGGAGTGTGCGTTAAAGGATTTGACACAAAAAGTTATTTTCCTATTTACACTCGCGTCCGTGGCCAGGGTTAGTGAGATTGTAGCCCTCTCGAGAGAGGGAGGTCGTGTTCAGTTCCTGGATGGGGGAAAACTGAACCTGTTTCCGGATCCTACGTTTCTCGCCAAGAATGAGTTACCCACCAACAGGTGGGGTCCCTGGAGAATCTACCCTCTGAAAGAATATGCATCTCTATGTCCAGTAGAATGCCTAAAGGTCTATCTTCGTAAAACTTCAGACTTCAAGGGTGGTCAACTATTCAGGGGAGAAACATCAGGCTCAAATTTATCTCTGAATTAACTCAGGGCGAAAATCACATATTTTATTCGCAGAGCGGATCCTGACAGTACACCCACAGGTCACGATCCGAGGAAAGTTGCCTCATCCTTAAATTTCTTTAATTGTATGGATTTTGAACATCTTCGTTCATACACTGGCTGGAAGTCTTCCAGAGTGTTCTTTCGCCACTATGTGAAGCAAGTGGAGCAACTAAAGAGATCTGTAGTAGCAGTGGGTCGCGTCGTTAACCCTGCTGTTCAACTCTGCGAGGAACAGTGGTTTTAATTGGGACGATTAATTCCAAGGTGAGTGTGTAGTTACATACTGTGCTACAAACTAAGTGAGGGCACTGAGTTGCCCACGTTGACTGTTCCATTTCCAAAGGTGAACCTAGCATAAGTGCAGACATGTGTGCCGAGCGTTTCAAACGCTAATGTGACTGATTAGTAATACAGACTTTTATGACTTTGATACCTCGGTATGTTAAAAGAGGCAATAATGTTTTTTCTTTCAGATAAACAAGTTCTGTTTACTATCATACTTATGCCTAAAGTTTTGGTTATCCTCTTCTTATATATATATATATATATATATATATATATATATATATATATATATATATATATATATATATATATATATATATATATATATATATATATATATATATATATATATATATATATATATATATATATATATATTACGGATTTTGAGCGAAGCGAAAAATCTATTTTTGGGTGAGATGGCCATGTCGTCCTGATGGAAGTTCCTATAGGGTAGCTTCCTAGGGTATATTACAACTATGGCGATATTCCCAGAGAATTTACCTTAAGGTCCCATAATTCTAACTCCTGGAGCGAATATCCCTCCTGAAAGGGATATCGCGACATATCAGAGGACGTATTCTTGACACGCCACATAGCAATCTGCATCCCGAACAGAGATTTCATCTCGCAGGGGGCGATTGGCAAGAAACGAATTCGGGAAAGAAAAAGGGGGAGCCGCTCCCAAGGCTCCCTATCTTCCGATTCGTATGCGTGCCTGGCGCCAATCCTGGCGCCATCTGTATTCCTTGTAGCGTACACGAGGTGCTACAGATACTGTATGTAGGGAGGGGTCCTACGGCCCTTTCTTAGAAAGGCAAAGGCGGGTCCATCAGGACGACATGGCCATCTCACACCAAAATAGATTTTTCGCTTCGCTCAAAATCCGTTTTTTGGGCTCAAGCCATGTCGTCCTGATGGAAGTATACCAGAGCATTACTGTATCTGTGGATTCTCAGAACGTGCCGTACTCCTCGGATGTAATTTTTCCCGGTCGACTAGACCTAGAGACCTAAGATGTTACCGTTATACATCTTTTCAACTAACTATAAACCATGTTAGAGCTTCCTGCCCCCTACAGGGAAGAGTCCTACTAGACTCTGGAAAAGTCTTGAAGAGTACATATACCTATGTATGAATACCAGGCAAGCTAATATAGTGGTCTCGCCCTATATTAAGTAAAGCATAGTTTGTAAAGAATCACTGCGTCAATATGAAATATCGACCAGTTCTCCGCACAATACTTGCATTGGACAAAGGTTTTATATCCGTATATGAGGAAAACCAATGCAACATAGCTTGCATAAAGGAACAATTCTATTAGAATTATCCCAGATAAGGTACATAGAATGAATGCTCAATTATACCAATAAATTGACACAGGTGAAGGAGACGCAAGGTTCTCAAGAACCAGTTTTTTGACAGGCAATAAATAGACAGGTTAACCACAATTATATATATATATATATATATATATATATATATATATATATATATATATATATATATATATATATATATATATATATACATAAGAAGAGGATAACCCAAAACTTTAAGCATGAGTATGATAGTAAACAGAACTTGTTTGTCTGAAAGAAAAAACATTAAATGCCACTTTTAAGATACCGAGGTATCAAAGTCATAAAAGTCTGTATTACAAATCAATGACATTAGCGTTAGAAACGCTCGGCACACATGTCTGCACTTATGCTAGGTTCACCTTCGGAAATGGAACAGTCTACATGGGCAACACAGTGCCCTCACTTAGTTTGTAGTACAGTATGTAACTACACACTCACCCTGGAATTAATCGTCCCAATTAAGACCACTGTTCCTCGCAGAGTTAAACAGTAGGGTTAACACCGCGACCCACTGCTACCACAGATCTCTTTAGTTCCTCTACTTGCTTCGCATAGTGGCGAAAGAACACTCTGGAAGACTTCCAGCCAGTGTATGAACGGAGATGTTCAAAATCCATACAATTAAAGAAATTTAAGGATGAGGCAACTTTCTTCGGATCGTGACCTGCGGGTGTACTGTCAGGATCCGCTCTGCGAATAAAATATGTGATTTTCGCTCTAAGTTGATTCAGAGATAAATTTGAGCCTGATGTTTCTCCCCTGAATAGTTGACCACCCTTGAAGTCTGAAGTTCTATGAAGATAGACCTTTAGGCATTCTACTGGACATAGAGATGCATCTTCTTTCAAAGGGCAGATTCTCCAGGGACCCCACCTGTTGGTGGGTAACTCATTCTTGGCGAGAAACATAGGATCCGGAAACAGGTTCAGTTCTCCCCCATCCAGGAACTGAACACGACCTGCCTCTCTCGAGAGAACTACAATCTCACTAACCCTGGCCCCGGACGCGAGTGCAAATAGGAAAATAACTTTTTGTGTCAAATCCTTTAACGCACACTCTACATTGCTCAACAGAGAAGCGAAATGAAGATCTTGTCTAAAGACCATGAAATGGGCTTTGGAGGTGCTGAAGGTCTGAGCCTAGCGCAGGCTTTCGGGACTTTATTAAAGATCTCGTTACCTAGGTCGACCTGGAAGGCATATAGAATGGGTCTTGTCAAAGCAGACTTACACGCTGAAATCGTGTTAGCTGCAAATCCTTGACCATGGAGGTGGAGAAGAAAGATAAGCAGAAGTCTGTCAAGATCTCCTGCGGATTTTTCGCCTTGACAAAAGGCCACCCATTTTCTCCAAGATGACTCATATTGCCTTCTAGTAGATTTGCACTTATATTCCTCAAGGAAGTCTATGCTGGCTTTCGAAATCCCGAAACGCTTTCTCACCGCTAGGGAGAGAAAATCATGAGCTGCAGGGTCCGGGTTTTCTGTAATGAAGCGCAGACAGTTGACTTCTGGACTCGCTGGGTCAGAACTGGATCTGGTAGCGGTAAAAAAATTCAGCTACAGTTCCAATGCCAGGGGGAACCACACGCTGTTCGGCCACTTGTGGGCCACTATTGCCGCTACCCCTTGAAGGATCTCAGTTTGTTGAGGACCCTCAACAGAAGGTTGTGAGGAGGGAACAGATAAATCCTGGACCATCTGTTCCAGTCGAGGGACATCGCGTCCACTGCTTCCGCTAAGGGGTCCTCGTACGGGGCACGTACAGGGGCAACTTCTTGTTGTCTTTCATCGCAAAGAGGTCTATCTGCAGTTCTGGGACTTGATTCAGAATGAAGGAGAATGATCCTGCGTCTAAAGACCATTCCGACTCTATCGGTGTGAACCTGGATAGAGCGTCCGCCGTCACATTGCGGACTCCTTGAAGGTGAACTGCCGACAGGTACCACTTCTTCTTTTCCGCCAATTGGAAGATGGCCAACATCACCTGGTTGAGAGGTGGTGACCTCGATCCTTGTCGATTCAAGTATCTCACAACTACCTCGCTGTCCATCACCAACCTTATGTGGATCGAGTGACGCGGGGAGACTTTCTTTAAGGTAAGGAGCACTGCCATAGCTTCTAGAAAGTTTTATGTGAAAGGTCTTGAATAGCTTGGACCAAGTCCCCTGGACTTTTTTCCGATGAGAGTGACCTCCCCATCCCTCTTTCGAGGCGTCTGAGTGAATCGTCACCGACGGGGGAGGTGGCTGAAGAAGAACCGACTTCTTTAGATGTCTGGCCTGGGACCAAGGCCTGAGAAGAGTACTTAGCCGCAGCGGCTGGTCTTCTCAGATCTCTTCACGCGTTTGATGCATAACTTCTCCAAACTCCGATTACATCCTTTAGCTGCGCTCTTAGCACTGGGTCTGTCACCGAAGCAAACTGGAGAGAGCCCAGTACCCTCTCCTGCTCGCGTCTTGATATCCTTTTGGAATCTAGAAGTCTCTTGACAGAACCCACTATCTCCTTCCTTTTCTTCGCCGGGATGGAGAAACGGTGTAACAAAAGGTCCCAGTGGATTCCCAGCCACTGGAACTTTTGAGATGGAGAAAGTCGAGACTTTTTTCTGTTGATCTTGAAGCCTAGATACTCTAGGAACTGGATCACTTGACTGGAAGCTTGCAAGCATTCTGTCTCAGATGCTGCCCACACGAGCCAGTCGTCCAGGTAGGCTACTACCTGAATTCCCTTTAGGCGTAATTGTTTGAGAGCTACGCTCGCAAGCTTCGTAAAAATCCTTGGGGCTATGTTTAGCCCGAATGGCATGGCTCCGAAGGCGTATAGTCTTCGTTGTAGCCTGAACCCTAGGTAGGGGGAGAGTCGACGGCTGATTGGAATGTGCCAATAGGCGTCTGACAAGTCTATAGAGACGGAATATGCCCTCTTGGGCAGTAAGGTCCTTATGTGTTGCAGTGTTAGCATTTTGAATTTGCAATTCACTATGAACTTGTTGAGTGGCGACAAGTCCAGAATGACTCTGAGCTTTTCCGAGTCTTTCTTGGGAACACAAAACAGCCTCCCTTAGAAATTGATGGGCTTCACCCTTCGGATCACCTTTTTTCTCCAACAGTTCTTGAACGTACTCCTCCAGAACGGGGGTGGAGTGTTGGAAAAACGGAAGGCAGGGGGGTGGAGTGCTGTACCAGCTCCAGCCCAGTCCATTCTTGAGTAGGATGTGGGCCCAGGGATCGAAGGTCCACCGATCCCGAAATTTCAGAAGTCTCCCTCCTACCGGTATCACCTCCCTTGGACTGCCGTCCTGAGGTCTTGCCTTCCTGACCACGACCACCCTTGAATCCCCTTCCCCTTGAGGGGCGTCTAGACGAGCCTCTGGCTGCTCATCTAGGCTTTGCTCGAAAGGAAGTAGACTGCCCTTCGAACGCTGGGGTGAATGCAATGGACTGTGTCGACACGGCCTGGGGTACCCACTGAAAAGTGGTCGGGGTTTGTGCCACGATCTGGGGCACTGGGGGCAATGGCAATTGCAGTTGCTGTTGCTGTCTAACAGGCTTGGCTGGCCGAGACGGTAGCCTAGTCCTCATAGTCTTCCTCTTTGGTTGAGGACCCTCATCCGGGGAAGACTTTCTTTTGATAGCCAGGCCCCACTTCTGGAGAAGGTTTCTATTCTCCAAGGCGGCCTTATCAACAACTTCTTTGACCAAGTCGGTAGGGAAAAGGTCTTTTCCCCAAATGTTGGAGGAGATTAGTTTCCTTGGCTCGTGCCTCACCGTAGCCGAGGTGAACACGAACTCCCTACAAGCTCTCCTTGCCTTGACGAAGCCATAAAGGTCCTTCGTCACTGTGGCCAGATGAGTCTTGGCCACCACCATGAACATTTCATGGACCTTGGGGTCACTTGCCATCGTCTCGAGAGTAGTCTGAAGAGACATTGAGGCAGCCAGTCTTTCTTTTGTCTCGAACTCTCTTCGCAAAAGAAAATCAGACAGCTTAGGGAGGTCCTCGCCGAACTGACGTCCGGCAATATCAGCCTCCAACTTTCCAACTGAGAACGTAAGATGGACGTCCTTCCAGTCTCTGTGATCCATAGGCAGGGCCAGCGACAAGGGTTTACACTCCTCTAGGGAGGGGCAAGGCTGGCCGGCCTCGACTGCTTTCAATACAGCCGCAAACCCTTTCTGTAAAAAGGGGAAGGGTCTAGTAGGCGAGGACACAAAGGAAGGGAGCTTCCTGTTCAAAGCGGCTACCTTTGAGTTAGAGAAGCCCCTCTCTTTCATCGAGGATGAAAGTAGAGCTTGAGCCTTAGTATGGTCCATCACTATGACCTCCTTCGGCTCTGTCTCCTCCTTTGAAGCTGGTTCCTTCCTCAGCCGGACGTAACAGTCCGGATATGATGCCTTGCTGGGCCAGAATTCCACCTCCTCCAGGGGAACTGAGCCCAGCTTATCCGAGATGACGATCTTTCCAGTCGTCATCGGCATGTGCTCAGCATACCTCCATGGGTTAGCATCTGAGCACAAGGGAAGGTCTTCCACATTGAGCTTTTTCTGGGGCCCATGTGATTCTGCAAGGCACTGCATTCGCAGTTCCATTGCAGCCGCCTTCTCCTGATTCTCCTTCTGCATTTGTTGGATCATTTCAACAATAGAAGAGAGGGCCTGTCCCAGCTCTACTGGGAGACCGGCCGATGTTGAGGGAATAGGCTCCGGAATCTGAACCGGAGTAGCTGACACCTCGTCGACCTCTACCTCTACAACGTCTGGGGCTTGAACTTCATCCTGGGCTTCTGCCAGGAGGTCTTCCTCCAGACACTCGTCCACATCAGACATCCTGACATCTAACTGGATGTCTTGCATCGCGACCGCGACCTCAGCATCCACCTGGATCTGAACTTGGGGGATCTCCTCTTGAGGCTGGGGAATCACTGCATCAGCTGATGCCTTAGGGAAAAGATTCGCCCTCATCTTCTCACTTGGAAGATAAGGGCCAGAAGTGTTCTTTTGGAAGCCCCTTACCCAGGTACGAAGCTTCTTCCTAGCTATATCCCTTGATTCCGCCGTCCTAGGGGAATCAAAGGCCTCAGTAATCAGGTTAGTGCACACAGTACATACCTGAGGGTCCCAATACCGGAGATCATCCTTGGAGACAGCGCATGCTGCGTGTCTCCTACAAAACTCATGTCCGCAGAGGTTCTTGCTGCGGACGTTGCAGAAAGCACTTCCGCACTTCGGAGGGTCCTTCTGTAAAGAGAAGAAATTTCCATGAGTATCAAGTGAACTATGTATCACTGGATATGCATAGTATAGCATAACAATTGAGAAGGGAAAGACACACACTTGTGTTTCCCTCACAACCCATTGCTGCAGCCCTCCAGATAATAAAATCAAATGGTTAATCTCTTCTAGAGTAACCAATGCAAAGTTTCCAGAGGAAACAGGTGGAGCTCACACCTAAGCAATGATTTTAAAATCCTGGATAATAGACAGGAAAGAACTAACAATCCTATCTGTAGGGCAACAGCAAAGGACTGTGCAAGAAAACACAAAAGTGTTAGAACACACAGTGCTGTACCAAAACCCATACTATAGTTTTCCTCTTACTGTATATGTTATACTGAAGAATACTGGTACAGTATAGGAGGATACGTGCTGGCCGGCACCTGCCGGCCGGCACACACCATAACTAGCTTTAAAGTATACTACTTAACAGCTATAAGGCGGCAGAACTCTGGTTCAAATGCATGTGCCGGTCGGCAGCAATTGCCGGCCGGCAACAGCCAATGTCGGCCGGCAATGGCTGCCGGCCGGCAACTACACAAGGTAGTACCCAGCTGCTGGCCACACTCTTGGTGACCGGCAGACAAGGGCTGACATTAGCCGGCCGGCAAAGGTACAGGACCGATGCCAGCCGGCAGCAAAAGAACCAGAGGACTACACCTGCCCGGCTGCCGGCCTCATAGGCCGGCAGCCGGGTCGGGTACAGCACTAGAAGAAAAATAGGATGGATGCTGGGATAAGAGTGTACACTACCTCCAAGCCCGGCAATCCGAAAGAGTGCATATAAGGAAGGGGAGAACCTAATTCAGGCTTCCTGGCCAATGCCGTCTGGCTCCACAGGCAGGCATGGATGAGGGACCAAGGGAGGTCCGGGCAGCACTCAAAATATAAGACCCTTGCCGGCCGGCAGCTCTGCCGGCCGGCAGGGGGCTGAGTCAATTCCACATCCTAACCTATACTAGGTCCAGATGTAGAACGACGTACAGTACTGTAATGGCTAGGCCATTACGGAGATAGAGGGGGAAGGGACAAAAGAGGGTCCTACCAACCTTGCTTTAGTGACGGATCACCCGCAGCCAAGAAACTTATCTTAGCCTAAGGGAGATCTAAGGGGGGAGGCCAGCAATACTTGCCAGCTCCCAGAGCACCAAAGCAAGGAAGGTGTTGCCACTCCCAGGGAAAGAAACTTATCCTCCCCCGAGAACAGCAACAAGGACTAGTCTGGTAGATCACAAAAGAAGGAATCATATCCACAGAAACCTTCGGTAGTGACCTAAGGAGGCTAAGCCACCTTTGTCTGTGTCAGGCCAGCGAGGGAGACTCTACCCCAAGCCAGACAAGCACAGACTCAGACTAAAAACTCTGTTGTTCTGTCCCTCTTTGAACCAGACTTACTGGAACAGGAAGGTACAGTAACACCCCAGTATAGTTTTATCGAAAATTAATTCGGAAAAAAACACTTAGGGATAAGCCCAAGGCTTAAACAGAGGGAAAGGGATTGCAGACCTTCTCCGAAGAAAAGAAAGCAACCGGGGAGAAAGTATACTAAGGCTCCATAAGCAACTTAGCCTAGGCACCAAGAGAATCGATTACCTAAATCACCGAAACTCACTCGTATACTATCTTGGAAATATTCCACACAATCTTAAATGTATAAAACATAGCCTAAAGCTTCAATAAAATTTTAATTACACTCGGAAAAACCAAAATCATGCATGAAGTACTAGGACCAAACGACTAGGCTACATGGCCTAGCGTAGGCCAGAATAGCGAATACTTCGCCAAAATAATACTAAGCACGAAAGGAAATCCTATGTAATGCTAAATAGCTGAAATTTATTAAAGCAAAACAACCGGGAATGTCGCTCTGACTAACTAAACTTATACCTAGCGAGCGACAGCGTCCATGACGCCTCCGGTAGGCTACGGCTCTTGTATCAAAGATTAATCCTATTAATCACTCAAAAATTTACCAAGAGCCTACATTTATACATAAAAGACAATATACTCAACTTATCAGAGGCCGACGAAGACGGAGAAGCCATGAAAAGTAGAATAAATCCAAGATTTGTGAGAAACACAGGAAAAAACACCGAGTTGTTAAGCTACGCAAAAAGGAATACAGATGGCGCCAGGATTGGCGCCAGGCACACATACGAATCGGAAGATAGGG
The DNA here is from genome assembly GCF_036898095.1 of Palaemon carinicauda. Classification (NCBI taxonomy): domain Eukaryota; kingdom Metazoa; phylum Arthropoda; class Malacostraca; order Decapoda; family Palaemonidae; genus Palaemon; species Palaemon carinicauda. The sequence continues at coordinate 78,590,224 of NC_090737.1, forward strand.
AGCCTTGGGAGCGGCTCCCCCTTTTTCTTTCCCGAATTCGTTTCTTGCCAATCGCCCCCTGCAAGATGAAATCTCTGTTCGGGATGCAGATTGCCATGTGGCGTGACAAGAATACGTCCTCTGATATGTCGCGATATCCCTTTCAGGAGGGATATTCGCTCCAGGAGTTAGAATTCTGGTACCTTAAGGTAAATTCTCTGGGAATATCGCCGTAGTTGTAATATACCCTAGGAAGCTACCCTATAGGAACTTCCATCAGGATGACATGGCCATCTCACCCAAAAATATATATATATATATATATATATATATATATATATATATATATATATATATATATATATATATATATATATATATATATATATATATATATATATATATATATATATATAATTGTTGTTAATCTCTATTTATTGTCTGTCAATAAACTTGTTCTTGAGAACCTTGCGTCTCCTTCACCTGTGTCAATTTATTGGTATAATTGAGCATTCATTCTATGTATTTTATCTGGGATAATTCTAATAGATTGTTCCTTTATGCAAGCTAATGTTGCATTGGTTTATGCTTTCCCTTAGCCGGAGGACTCCATCCCATAAGGGGACGGTGGCGGATTTACAAGTTTCCTCCGATGCGGATATAAACCTTTGTCCAATACAAGTATTGAGCGGAGAACTGGTCGATATTTTATATTGACGCAGTGGTTCTTTACAAACTATGCTTTACTTAATATAGGGTGAGACCACTATATTGGCTTGCCTGGTATTCATACATAGGTATATGTATTCTTCGAGACTTTTCCAGAGTCTAGTAGGACTCTTCCCTGTAGGGGGCAGGAAGCTCTAACATGGGTTATGTTAGTTGAAAAGATGTATAACGGTAACATCTTAGGTCTCTAGGTCTAGTTGACAGGGGAAATACCTCCGGGGAGTACGGCACGTTCTGAGAATCCACAGATACAGTAATGCTCTTGTATACTTCCATCAGGACGACATGGCTTGAGCCCAAAAAACTGATTTTGAGCGAAGCGAAAAATCTATTTTTGGGTGAGATGGCCATGTCGTCCTGATGGACCCGCCCTTCCCTTTCTATGAAAGGGCTGTAGGACCCCTCCCTACATACAGTATCTGTAGCACCTCGTGTATCGCTACAAGGAATACAGATGGCGCCAGGATCGGCGCAGTGCACGCTTACGAAACGGGAGAAGAGAGAGCCTTGGGAACGGCTCCCCTTTTTCTTTCTCGTTTTCGTTTTCTTGCCAATTGACCCCTTCGAAGTGTTATCTCTGTTCGGGGTGCAGATTGCCCATGTGGCGTGTCAAGAATACGTCCTCTGATATGTCGTGATATCCCTTTCATTAGGGATATTCGCTCCAGAAGTTAGTATTCTGGGTACCTTAAGGTAAATTCTCTTGGAATATCACCGTAGTTGTAATATACCCTAGGAAGCTACCCTATAGGAACTTCCATCAGGACGACATGGCCATCTCACCCAAAAATAGATTTTTCGCTTCGCTCAAAATCCGTTATATATATATATATATATATATATATATATATATATATATATATATATATATATATATATATATAGATATAGATGGAGATTTATATATATATATATATATATATATATATATATATATATATAGTATATATATATATATATATTATATATATATATATATAATATATATATATATATATATAGATGGAGATTTATATATATATATATATATATATATATATATATATATATATATATATATATATATATATATATATATATATATAGATATAGATGGAGATTTATATATATATATATATATATATATATATATATATATATATATATATATATATATCTATATATATATATATATATATATATATATATATATATATATATATATATATATATACATATATATATATATATATATATATATATATATATGTATATATATGTATATATATATATATATAATATATATATATATATATATATATATATATATATATATATATATATATGCGTAAAAATCTCTGAAACATGATGCTCAGATGTAAAAGCACCACAGGGAAAATGATAATATGAAATATAAGATTTAGTCCTGACAAGTTTCCTGATACTTCTTCAAAGGAATGATTTATTGAAAGAGTTTTCTTTACACTTTTCGGTACAGCAAACGCACAAACATACACACAGAAAATTACAGAACAATGAGACTCCCATACCAGCTACCTGTACTGTTTTTAGGTGTTTCCTGGGCGGATATCAAACATCATTAGACACCTGCCAGAAATAGTCATTTCGAATGATCGGTAAAGTTTTGTTTGCGATCTCAGTAGTGTCTTTATATTAATAATGGTAGCCGTATCTATATAATTACATAAGCTAAATTATAAGTGGATATAAAAGATATCTATAATTAAGCATAGACATATAAATACATATACACGCACGGGTATTCATATACAGATATATGCATAAATATATAAATAAACATATACATACATGTACACTTATAGGTATACATATACAGACACATACATAGACTTACATAGACATGTTTGTACACATTATTAACATGTATATATAAATAAATTCTATATATATATATATATATATATATATATATATATATATATATATATATATATCTATATATATATATATATATATATATATATATATATATATATATATATATATATATATATATAAATATATATATATATATATATATATATATATATATATATATTATATATATATATATATATATATATATATATATATATATATATATATGTATATATATAAATTTCTACCTCATACTTGGGATCGAACGCTAGCCCCTTCTAATGAAAGGCCAGGTCGAAACCAACCATGTCACGAGAGACCATAAAAGAAATTAGAACTTGACGCTACCAGCTGTCCGAGGATTTACCTGGCGAGACATCAGTCTCTTACCAGCGAGTTTTACCCAATTTCCCGGCCCACCACGTGACACAATTGGTAGTAATTCATTCAAATTACCCCTAATGAGTCAATATGGATAAATATCAACACAACATCGTGTTCAAATAGAAATAAATTTCTACCTCATACTTGGGATCGAACGCTAGCCCCTTCTAATGAAAGGCCAGGTCGAAACCAACCATGTTACGAGAGACCATAAAAGAAATTGGAACCTGACACTCCCAGCTTTCCGAGGATTTACCTGGCGAGACATCAGTCTCTTACCAGCGAGTTTTACCCAATTTCCCGGCCCACCACGTGACACAATTGGTAGTAATTCATTCAAATTACCCCTAATGAGTGAATATGGATAAATATCAACACAACATCGTGTTCAAATAGAAATAAATTTCTACCTCATACTTGGGATCGAACGCTAGCCCCTTCTAATGAAAGGCCAGGTCGAAACCAACCATGTCACGAGAGACCATAAAAGAAATTGGAACCAGAGGCTACCAGCTGTCCGAGGATTTACCTGGCAAGACATCAGTCTCTTACCAGCGAGTTTTACCCAATTTCCCGGCCCACCACGTGACACAATTGGTAGTAATTCATTCAAATTACCCCTAATGAGTCAATATGGATAAATATCAACACAACATCGTGTTCAAATAGAAATAAATTTCTACCTCATACTTGGGATCGAACGCTAGCCCCTTCTAATGAAAGGCCAGGTCGAAACCAACCATGTCACGAGAGACCATAAAAGAAATTGGAACTTGACGTTACCAGCTGTCCAAGGATTTACCTGGCGAGACATCAGTCTCTTACCAGCGAGTTTTACCCAATTTTCCCGGCCCACCACGTGACACAATTGGTAGTAATTCATTCAAATTACCCCTAATGAGTCAATATGGATAAATATCAACACAACATCGTGTTCAAATAGAAATAAATTTCTACCTCATACTTGGGATCGAACGCTAGCCCCTTCTAATGAAAGGCCAGGTCGAAACCAACCATGTCATGAGACACCATAAAAGAAATTGGAACCTGACGCTACCAGCTGTCCGAGGATTTACCTGGCGAGACATCAGTCTCTTACCAGCGAGTAAGAAATTGGGTAAAACTCGCTGGTAAGAGACTGATGTCTCGCCAGGTAAATCCTCGGACAGCTGGTAGCGTCAGGTTCCAATTTCTTTTAAGGTCTGTCGTGACATGGTTGGTTTCGACCTGGCCTTTCATTAGAAGGGGCTAGCGTTCGATCCCAAGTATGAGGTAGAAATTTATTTCTATTTGAACACGATGTTGTCTTGATATTTATCCATATTGACTCATTAGGGGTAATTTGAATGAATTACTACCAATTGTGTCACGTGGTGGGCCGGGAAATTGGGTAAAACTCGCTGGTAAGAGACTGATGTCTCGCCAGGTAAATCCTCGGACAGCTGGTAGCGTCAGGTTCCAATTTATCTTATGGTCTCTCGTGACATGGTTGGTTTCGACCTGGCCTTTCATTAGAAGGGGCTAGCGTTCGATCCCAAGTATGAGGTAGAAATTTATTTCTATTTGAACACGATGTTGTCTTGATATTTATCCATATTGACTCATTAGGGGTAATTTGAATGAATTACTACCAATTGTGTCACGTGGTGGGCCGGGAAATTAGGTAAAACTCGCTGGTAAGAGACTGATATCTCGCCAGGTAAATCCTCGGACAGCTGGTAGCGTCAGGTTCCAATTTCTTTTATGGTCTCTCGTGACATGGTTGGTTTCGACCTGGCCTTTCATTAGAAGGGGCTAGCGTTCGATCCCAAGTATGAGGTAGAAATTTATTTCTATTTGAACATGATGTTGTGTTGATATTTATCCATATTGACTCATTAGGGGTAATTTGAATGAATACTACCAATTGTGTCACGTGGTGGGCCGGGAAATTGGGTAAAACTCGCTGGTAAGAGACTGATGTCTCGCCAGGTAAATCCTCGGACAGCTGGTAGCATCAGGTTCCAATTTCTTTTATGGTCTCTCGTGACATGGTTGGTTTCGACCTGGCCTTTCATTAGAAGCGGCTAGCGTTCGATCCCAAGTATAAGGTAGAAATTTATTTCTATTTGAACACGATGTTGTGTTGATATTTATCCATATTGACTCATTAGGGGTAATTTGAATGAATTACTACCAATTGTGTCACGTGGTGGGCCAGGGAATTGGGTAAAACTCGCTGGTAAGAGACTGATGTCTCACCAGGTAAATCCTCGGACAGCTGGTAGCGCCAGGTTCCAATTTCTTTTATGGTCTCTCGTGACATGGTTGGTTTCGACCTGGCCTTTCATTAGAAGGGGCTAGCGTTCGATCCCAAGTATGAGGTAGAAATTTATTTCTATTTGAACACGATGTTGTGTTGATATTTATCCATATTGACTCATTAGGAGTAATTTGAATGAATTACTACCAATTGTGTCACGTGGTGGGCCGGGAAATTGGGTAAAACTCGCTGGTAAGAGACTGATGTCTCGCCAGGTAAATCCTCGGACAGC
>NC_090737.1:78605727-78613227 GCF_036898095.1 Palaemon carinicauda
CCAAATTACATGTCACCATAATATTATAACATATGTATTTTCATATCAAATATAACTGTATTTTTTCTAGTAAATACATGAAATCCCTCTCAAGAAGTCCCTAAGTTAAATAGTGATTTCGCGAATTTCCTGAGAGTTTTATTGATTTCAAGAAATCTCTAATTTCACTATCTTACTATAACACACACACACAACTTATTTTGATAAAAACTCCTATTATTATTATTATTATTATTATTATCAAGCTACAACCCTAATTGAAAAAGCACTATGCCCAGGGGACCCAACAGGGAAAATAGCCCAGTGAGGAAAGGAAACAAGGGAAAATAAAATACTTTAAGAAAAGTAACCACATTAAAATAAATATTTCATATATAAACTTTAAATAATTTAACAAAACAAGAGGAAGAGAAATTAGATAGAATAGTGTGCCCGAGTGCACCCTCAAGCAAGAGAACTCTAACCCAAGACAGTGGAAGATCATGATACAAAAGCTATGGCACTACCGAAGACTAAGAGAACAATGATTTAATTTTAGAGTGTCCTTCTCCTAGAAGAGCTGCTTACCATAGCTAAAGAGTCTCCTCTACCCATACCAAGAGGAAAGTAGCCACTGACCAATTACAGTGCAGTAGTTAACCCCTTGAGTGAAGAAGAATCGTTTGATAATCTCAGTGTTGTCAGGTGCATGAGGGCAGAGGAGAATCTGTAAAGAATAGGCCAGACTATTATGTGTATGAGCATGAAAAGGGAAAGTGAACCACAACCAGAGAGAAGGATCCAATGTAGTACGGTCTGGCCAGTCAAAAGACCCCATAACCCTCTAATAGTAGTATCTCAATGGGAGGCTGGTGTCCTGGCCAACCTACAACTATTACTATTTAACATTTTTTATAGATACATTATGGTAGTATATGCTACTGGATTGAAGTAAAAGATGAGGTTAAGATTGACAACCCATAAAAAACCTAAATATAAAAAAAAATTTAACCCAGAAATAAGTGAACAGGAATAAAGGATACCAGCAGAAGGAAATCCTCAAAATAATCAGAAGCACCTATACAGTTAATCACAAGTCCAACACAATTATTCAGAAAACGTAAAACTGGAAACACCTAAGGGACTTTGAGAGGGCATAAAGAATAAAACAGAAACTCACATCAGCCAAGCAGCACGGCTGTATTATATCAAAGCAGATACAAATGGAAGAGTTGAGCAAAGTTGCTCTGATATGACAACGACAGTATAACAAACCAATTTAAGAAAATTCCAAATGGAAAAGCACCAGGTAATTAAAAGGTCTTTGGCTACTGGGTATAATGCTTGAGAGCTTTATATGTAAACGTGGCAAACCATCTCCAATATTATATCAAGTACCAGGAAGCACCGGAATGAATGACACCTGGCTAGACATCCCTATTAATGCACTAAAAAGTCCAAGAATAGAGGAAACATAGCAGGTAACTGTACGCTAATTAAATGCCTACCAATAATGGGAGCTTTTTTATTTTCACACCCTCCGTCTCTTTTACCTTGAGTCCCGCATTACTGCGTCATTTATGAGTAATACACAATTCTTAAAGAAAAACCCATACATCTACAGGGAAGAAACCAATACCATCTCCAGCCAGCAAAAAGAATGCAGACGGAGAGGCAGATATACAAAAGGACCTGGAAAAAAAGAAGAAAAGGGAAGGGAAACCCCAATGAATATGGCTTGGGCTTATTACCAGAAAGCTTTGGAAATGGTATATGACACTCATGGCTGATAGAATGTCTACAGATATATTGCGTGGAGGATAACACTGTGAACTTCTTTGGAAATACAACGCAAAACAGTAAAGCAATACTTCCATTTTCCAGAGAACAGCCTACATTGGCCACCACCAGAATAAGAATATTCCAAAGAAAATCACTATCCTCTCCTATCTTAAATAGGTATGATTCTCATAACAAGAGTAACTGGGAAAGATGAAACTGGGTACCTACTCAAAAAATGTCGCAGCAGAATTAACCATCAGATATCTTGGAAGACATCAAGCTGTTTAGGGAATATGATAAGGAATATAAGCGTTATTCTCCTTTAAGAATTTTTATAGGAGACATCAAGACATTTTGGAATATAAGTGTGCAGTAGTCATCATAGAGAGATGAAGCGTAATGTAAGGACAGAGCTGCCTGATGAAAATATCCTCAATAATAAATATGAAGTTGGATATAAGTATCTTTGGGTAACAGAAGAAGCAAGAAAGAAAATATAGATGAGAAAAAATATCACACGAGAGCATGCAGAGAGATTCCATATAATTCTAGACTCAAAAACAAACTTTTAAAAATTATGACAGTGCAAGATCGGGGCGTAAGAACTAATTTCATGTCAAATTATGGAAAGTATATAAGAAAAGCATAAAACTTGATGTGGGAGTCTTTATACAAAATATGGAATCCGATGGTATAGCAAACGATACACACATCAACCTGGAGGCTTAGAATAAAGAAAAAGAAAAAAAAATCAGGTTAAATCACTTTTAGATTTACAGTATCATAATAGACAGGGTGAAACCTTCATATCGACCAGATGACACTCAGGTTGACAAGACAAAAAAAACAATATGTATAACTAAAAGATGTTGGAGTGCCGGGGGACTAAAGAGTGAAAGAGAATGAGAGAGCAGACTAGAATATGCATATGAAGGCAATACCCATACGCTTCGAAACTTTAGGAACCATAGCAAAAGGATGGCAAATGAAGTTTTAAGTATCGAAAGCCGAAAAAACCCCGATACTCATACAGAGGATCGTTTTACTAGGAACAGCAAATTTAGTGATGAAAGGGATGCATTCCTAAGACAGTATTATGCAGCACGTAACCCCATATTAAATATCATTCATCTAGACAGGCTGTGGCTGACAAAACAACTAAAAAGATATATTCATGATAAACGCTAGTAGTTAAAGTCATGTTATTGAATTCTAATTTAAGGAAAGAATATCAATGTTGTAGAGATTAATTGCTTTGGTAGTACATGAATGTGGGATATGGATATTTGTGAAATTACGTAAAGTTGAAAAAAAAAAAAGGATATGTGATCATGGAAAATTGGTCATGAATGAAATATGAATACGACTTTGATAGTAGATATGTACAGTATATTTTGTCATAGGTGGATAGTATAGCTGATCCTGAGAAATGTCGATGAAAATGGAATAAAAAAGCAAAAGCCTTAATTTTCAAGACTGGACCAACGAATGCCTTATGCAAAGTAGTTTTCATTACTAGGGACTCCTGTGTGATTCATCACTAGTTGTATAACTGTGACAGTGACCTTTTTTTCTTTTTGTAATACAGTAGTTAGCTTTTTTTATCCAGAAGGCAATGCGAGGGACCTATAACATTATACGATGGGTAGAAAGCTTCGATGCTACGCTTTTAAAGGAAACGGGTATTTGGAGAAAAGGAAACTATATAATTAGATGGAGAAACATATGGCTAGGGCATGAAAGCAAAACACACAAATTGTAAAAGTAAAAATAACAACGTCACTATGCGATGGAATTCCCTTCCCTAGAACGATAAAAGTCACATAAAGATTTTCGGAAATGTGTCCCTCGAGCAACAAACACAGGAAAGGAGAAAACATAGTCCAATACAACAAATGCAGAAAAGGAAATCAGTGGGAATAAGAAAAACAACAAAAAACATTCCTCTCTGACTCTCTTAAATGGCCATGGAACTGCTTTGTTTTTATTCCCCCGCCCCCCCCTTTCATTTCATCTCCTTTTTCTTTTTCTTTTTTCTTTTTTTTCATCGAGAATCGATGCTCTTGACAAACTACTAAGTACTTCACTTTTAATAACTTCCCTTGCAGCAGTTGCTTCATTTTTCTAAAGGTAACAATTAATCACCCTTTGCTTGGTGATTCTCTCTCTCTCTCTCTCTCTCTCTCTCTCTCTCTCTCTCTCTCTCTCTCTCTCTCTCTCTCTCTCTCTCTCGGTGATAGAATATGGGTTTGAATTTAAGAACAATACGTAGCTGGAACATATAATGTGATTCCTGTTGTACAGAATTTCTAAGTTGTTCATTAAAAAGGGCAGCATCAGAAGTTACTTTTACCAGTACCTCATCTTGACAGGGACTTTGTTAGTAATCATTCTCAGGAATTAAGCCAAGACTAATATATATATATATGTATATATATATATATATATATATATATATATATATATATATATGTATGTATATATATATATATATATATATATACATATATATATATATACATATATATATATATATATATATATATATATATATATATATATATATATATATATATATATATATATATATTTATATATATACTAACCAAATGAACTACACTAAATTTTGATGGAAAATACAAACAATAGTATCTGAGATACAAAGATCATTTTATTTCTATATATTTTTCTTTTTTATATAAGTTTTATGTCGACCTGAGTGAGCTACAGTATTTTTAATTCTGATAACGGACAACAAAATTACGGGATATATATGTTTTAAAGGTATAGCATTTGCATATTCTGTTTTATTCCTAAATATCGATGTCTGTAGCAAAGGCATTGGCTAGCAAAATAACAGCAACCTTCATTAGACGGATAAAAGCCAAGAATGATGTGCAGTGCTTATGCATTTGCGTTTTCATCTGGATTACAATAATGGCATTTTTATTTGACCCAAATATTCCCTTTGTTTTTCTCTTAAAAACCACATATTAAGGAGTATTTAAAATAGGAAAAATAAAAATCCTTCTCAATAAATGCCCTTCACTTCAGTAACTGAATTAATATGCTATGCGCAGGATATCGCAAAACGTAAATGGTCTCCATCCTATTATCAATTAGTTCTTGAATAAAAGCCGGGTTTGGGGAAACCAAAGTATACAAAATCGATTGTTTCAAGACAAAAGGAAAACAACATTTAATAGTGCTAATTAACGCTGAAAGATATATAGTTTTGCAGATATTCACGTTGGTGCTTAAAAGATTCAGAAAAGAGGCGATAGAGTAAATGAATGCAATTAGATAAACCTTTTCTTTTAACGAATTTGAGAATATTGATCAATAATATATACCAGGTTATATATGCAATAAATATTATTCATTTATCATAGTGAGAAAAGACTGAAGTATCGTCATTTGATAAGAATTATCGGTCGAAGTTGAGTAAGGCTCATGCATCTCAGTGAATATTCATTCGCAAAGTGGTAATGAAGATGGGTAGTAATGCCTGGGGTAATGTACAGTATTCAACGAAGCAATGATTAGAATTTAATAGGTAAAGTTTCCGTGGCGGTTATACAAACTTGAAAATTTTTGTGGTTGGTATTGTCAATATGAACAAAAAATAGAAGATGGAAGGGAGTATCTAAGAAATAGAGGCAACACTTCGTGATTAATGAAGATTTTGTTATATAAGAGAGAGAGAGAGAGAGAGAGAGAGAGAGAGAGAGAGAGAGAGAGAGAGAGAGAGAGAGAGAGAGATAGAATTATATTTTTCTTGGTAATGTCTAAACAGGTTTAGATTTATTTATGTAGTTTTAAGATGTTATTACGATCCCTAGGAGAGGCATATCAATAAAAATAAAATTGGATGCGTTACATGTGCCATAAAAATACCAAACTTAAACTTACCCCTAAATGTCATCAGAAAACTTGGCTTAAAGTTTTCATTATGTGGAGTAAACAGGCAGTTACTGATATTTCTTGAAACCACCACCAGATACCTTGAATCATTATGCATCGAAAGCCACTGTGTTGGAAGAGACGGAAAATACTGTAATTGGAAAAAAAATAACGTAAAATGATAGTACTTCCAGTCTGTTGAGAAATTATTATTTACCCATATAGAGCACTTAACATTTGGTAAGTAGCAGTGCATTATAATTTCGCAGCGATGCTAATTCATACAGAAATAAAATGCTCTACGACTTTATGTATTAAAAGCTTTTAGTGGTGTGTTTTTTTTTTATTCTATTATTTATCTTACAAAATTTCATGCCAAAGTTAGAGTAAAATATATTTCTGAGTGATGTGTATATCTACTTCATATTACAAGGGTTACCTAATCAGCAAGATGAGTATCAGCAAGCTATGAGATTGAGATTTTTGACATCAAAAGATATACCAATCTTTGCATTTATTGGATGAGACGGATATTTATATCAGGAGCAACCTCGATTAAAAAATTAGCATGAAACTACTAAAAAGGGCCAAGGAATTTAAGGTTATTTAAGAATAGCCTAGTGCACAGAAAGGGGAGGATCGCCAGGGTTAAAACAGTCAGTGTAGTAAATCTTTTAATCAGTAGTTCCACAAAATTCACACACTCACACACACACACACACACACACACACACACACATATATATATATATATATATATATATATATATATATATATATATATATATATATATATAAATATATATATATATATATATATATATATATATATATATATATATATTTATATATATATATATATTATATATATATATATATATATTATAGAAACTAGATGTTACACAACATATTGACGAATATTAAATTATTATTATTTACTCAGGAACAGAATTAGTAATATCGATTATTGTCATTTTTCTGTAAAGATTATTTCCATTGGAATTTCACTATTATTTTAAAATCAGATTATAAATGAAATATATTTGACGTGAATGGTACTTTATGAATACTTTTTCAGTGAAGTTATGGAGCTCCTACTGGCGGAGTTTATCTGCTAAAAAAAAAGGAGAAACATGGAACTATAGAGTTCACACGATACACATTTTTTTTAATATGTAGTCTAATGGCATTCATTCGTCGTGGTATAGAGAGAGAGAGAGAGAGAGAGAGAGAGAGACTTCGACAAGAATTTATTAGTTTAACAGTTGTGGTTCTTATATTAATTTCTCTATTACATATATATTTAATCATGAAGACATTTTTCAGTATAATTCATCCTTTAGGTAGGAAATTCATTTCTGTATTTCATGTTTCAGTAGTATATAAAAAGCCTAAACATTTGTAAAATTCCTGATACAGTTACATATTAGTGTTAACAAAGCTTAGATATAATAGTTGTGTGTGTGTCTCTCTCTCTCTCTCTCTCTCCTCTCTCTCTCTCTCTCTCTCTCTCTCTCTCTCTCCCTCTCTCTCTCTCTCTCTCTCTCTCCCTCTCTCTCTCTCTCTCTCTCTCTCTCTCTCTCTCACAAACCCTTTATTTCCTTTTACAAGATATTGAGGTTTGTTCATTTACAGTTCAATTCGTTTTTAAAGATTTTTTTTTTGTTCCTTTAATGAATTATCTATTTTCGTATAATAACTTTGTTCAATAATGTTGTTTTGATTTGAGATACTTCATGAACGAATTCTTAATTGTGATCTTAGAGAGCCTCGTCGTTTATTGTTCCTAGCATGGCAATACGATTTTTTAGTATTCATTGTATAAGACATCCATAA
>NC_090737.1:78618227-78640727 GCF_036898095.1 Palaemon carinicauda
GAATGACTCAGTGAAACAACAGAAAACATACTCAGGTAGCTTAGTCAAGATCTCAAGGAATTATAAAAGGAACCATACTCAGGTTGTCAATCTGACCTGATCGGGTAAATTACTTGATCCTGGATTAGGGCATGCAAAATCGTATTTGTGCTGACCGGCATGTATCATAGGAAAACGAACACAGATAGATAGATAGATAGATAGATAGATAGATAAAAAGGTATAATAGTTTAAATCATGAAGCAAATAATGTAAACCATAAAGATAAAAGTAATGATGCAAAATACACATTTTCTCTCTCTCTCTCTCTCTCTCTCTCTCTCTCTCTCTCTCTCTCTCTCTCTCTCATTATTTTTTTAAGGATTTCTTGTTTGCTCCATGGAATCAAATGCCGTGCCATTAACAAGCACTCCTCGTGTCAAGTCAAGCACGTGTGCCATAGGCTGCCGACCACTGTAACTACACTAAACTTTTTTTTTTTTTTTTTTTTTTTTTTTTTTTAATGTTACGAGAGAAGGTGGACGTACTTAACCGAGACTGTTGGCATTGTCAGGCCCGATAGAACCATACTCGAAATCACCAAGTTGAAAACAATAATGCCGCGAGATCCTTGTCCCGACACTTCGTGAATGTTTTGCGGGAAAATTCCAGAATATATTAGGATGACTTATAAGGGGCTCCAATTGCTTTGGAGATAGAGATCCACCCTGACATTCCGGCAGATCCGTACGTTTGACAGACCTCCCACTAGTATCAATCTAGCTAATAAGTGTTTACTTTAAAACGTGTTTAGTGCTTTCAAACATTGATAATATTTTGTGTTTAATTTAAAATGTATGTGAAGTTAATGTAAGTGTATTTTTATGTTGAATTTCTTTTGAATGGCCCTGTGTGATTTGGTTAAAAAGTGAAGTGCATCTAGTTTTTGCTTGATCGTTCGGTAATCTTGTGCGAGCTCAAAGGTCGTACGACTAACAGTTACCTATATGTAAAGGTGTAAATATGATTATTTTCTAGTGTTAAAGTGACATTTTTTCATTAATTGTCAAAATTAAATATTTCTATATATCAATTCAAGTGAAACAAGTGATTGCATTATTCTTGTAGTGTCTTTTTGTTATAAGCCTAAGGTCTAGCTCAGATTTGAATTTCAATTCATTTAATTTTTTTTATTACTGTAAAATTACTATTTTTATAGAATATATGTATTTTTGAGAAGTGTTTATTATTTCTATCACCAACAATTATATTAATGCCTTCCTCGTATCCTTGACTAAGAACCGGAATAAGAGATTGTTTTTAGAATAATTCCCGTAAAAGTAAAGTACTTACAAAGTTTTGATGTGAGATTGAAAGTATGTTTAGGAATACAAGGTTGGATATATTGACTTTATTTGAGACATATATAAAGGGGAAGGCTGAAGTGATGTTTGGTGAAGTGACTGGTAGAGTGTCTGGGATTGAAAGGGGAAGAGCAAGAAAGGGTTTGGTTTTATTGCTGAGTGAATGGATGATCGGTAAAGTATTGAAATGGAAGTAAATATCATCTAGGTTAATGTGGGTTAGGGTTAGGTTAGGTAGGGAATGTTGGTCTTTCGTTAGTGTGTATGGGCTAGGTTATGAGAAAAGTGAAGAAGAGTGGAATGATTTATGGAATGAATTAGCTATTTGTGTAGAAGGAACCTAGCTTACTGGCTGGATATACATCTCTTACATACAGAAATGAAATACATAAATAAAATTGTCTATTCTCTTGTTAGACCAGCTTCGTAAAATAGCTGCCCCCCCCCCCCCCCCAAAAAAAAAAAAGAATATTTATTCAAGGCCTAAATCCAACAATTCCAACAGAGACAGATAATCTGCAACCACATTCTCTTTACCGATTATGTGCTTCATATTAATACAATATGGTTGCAAACATAATAACTATCTAGTTAACCTTTGATTATTATTCTTTATTTATTACCAAAAGTTGAAGGATTGTGATCTACGTAAACCGTAATTTCTTCATTCTGTGGTCAATTTACACAAACACACAAACACACACACACACACACACACACACACACACACATATATATATATATATATATATATATATATATATATATATATATATATATATATATATATATATATATATATATATATATATATATATATATACATATATATATATATATACATATATATATATATATATATATATATATATATATATATATACATATATATATATATATATATATATATATATATAAATATATATATATATATATATATATATATATATATATATATATATATATATATATATATAATATATATATATATATATATATAAATATATATATATATATATATATATATATATATATATATATATATATATATATATATATATATATATACATATATATATATATGTATATATATATATTGTATGTATATATATATATATATATATATATATATATATATATATACATATATATACATATATATATATATATATATATATATATATATATATATATATGTATATATATATATATATATATATATATATATATATATATATATATATATATATATATATATATATATGTCCTAATTCATTTATATAGATGTGTGTTGTACGTCAATGTAAATAGACTCAATATTCATGAGTATTCCACAAAAACCTATGTCTCAGCATATTGTTGTACAAGATTACATTTTGGTACCGAATTGAGTTCAGTTGCCTTTTGGGCGCTCGAGTTGACAAGTCCCTCACGTGAGAGAGTAGTTGTGTACGGTGTACTTAAGAAAGAACCTTTTTTTAATAAATGAAGAAAACCCATATTCTGACATCTCATTATCCGTCTACATGGGTCACATTGGTGTCAGGTGTAAAAATACGTCTGTTTGTGTATGCTGTGAGTGAAGTTGTTTTTTGAGCCGGTGAAATAAAAAGTTCAAGATTCCTAGACACACAAGGACTAACATAGCAGACGCTGCTGCTGCAGGAGATGAGAATGAAGGAGCAGTGGGATATAGCGTTCCCAATGAAGAATATAGACAGGAAATTTGAATGCAAGAATTGGAAAATAAGGTCAAAAACTTAGAACAGTTAATGAACAGATTCTTGGTTGACCGAGAAGAGGCATGGTGCGCAACCACAGCATATCCGACGTACATAAACGAAGTCCAAACGCATACAAGTGAAAGTACACATGCACAGCCGAGTGAAGATAAGCATATCGTAGTTCGAAAGTTGCCAGAACTCCAGGCGAGTGTTAGGCCTTTTGATGATCAACGGCCTAACGGAAGGTTTCAATTGATTGAAGTGTTTCTGGGAGACTTTGAAGTAGCTACATATGGATGGTCGGAAAAAAAAGCCATTCAATTAATTAGATGACTGAAAGAGGCTCCGGCAATGGAGGTAATGTATTGGACACAAAACAGTTTAAGAAGTTATGCTGAAATAAAACAACGTTTAATTGAGAAGTATGCCTTGCTTGATGAGAGAAAGAGAGACGTAAGAGAAAATTATAAACCCAAAATACAGGAAGGTGAATCCGTTCTTAGTTTTGGAAGTAATATTTTTTGCGATTGTGATTTGTTTGCTACCCGAAGTGCCAATCTCCCAGAAGGTGATAAAAAAGCAATCGCCCGTAGACATATTCGCAGATTAGTAAACCCGTATTTATGTGGTTACTTGTTCGATGACAATCGCTCGTTAGCAGACGTAGTAAGTGCCGTACAAAACATTTTAGACAGTTTGTCAGAAGAAAAAAATGACCTGGAATAACTGGCCCTGTTTCAAGAAGTTGGCAGCCATGAGAGGCACTCGACCCAAAAAGAGAGGTAAGGGGGAACGCAGTCAGCAAATTAGCAAAGTCTTCAAATGTTGGCAGTGTGGGGGAGTGGGGCACCAACAAGTGGAGTGCCACACCCATGGCACACGCACACCTCCCCCCAGCCATCATCCGAGGAAAAGAAAAAAGAGGAAGAAGGAGACGAGGGAGTTTGATCCCGGCCCGCACCATGACATCACAAGCAGTGGCCGAGGAAGCGGTGACGACGGATGTGGTGACAGAGCAGGCACTGGTACTTCCATCGGTACCCGCAACTTCACCCCCGCAGCACTTGGGAGCAGCGGAATTGAAGCCTAGCTCATTGGCCCGTGCCCCATATCTCGTAATGGCCGTCTATGTATGTTGGCAGTGAGAATTGACCTACCATATAAATCAATTCGAGCGCTGATCGACACAGGACAGGAGCCTGTGTTTCACTGACTGAAAAAAGATTCTCATCAAACCCTAATACAGTCAGTGGCATCCATCGTTCTTGACACTCCAGGAGGAAATAAACTACACATAAACCATACAACAATCATCAATTTTAAGGTGGGGCGTGTGAAGTTTACACATGATTTTTTTATCTTACCCACCTTCGAAATTCCAGGAATCCAAGCTATTTTAGGAATTGATTTTATCTCTAATAATCATATTTGCATTTTGGGAGGAAAAGATACAATAACAGTAAAAAAGGGAGGGAACATTTTGCCGATAGAACGCCATGAGGTGTTAAGTGCGTATTTGAGCTCGGAGAGACATGTAAGTAAGGTAACAGCTGTACCTGAGAGAGGAGAAGTGTTGGCTCCACAGACGCTTAAGAGCATATCAGTGACCCCGTGTCTCCGTCTTCCAGAAGGAACTAAGGTCGTTGTTAAACCCCATGATAATTGGGCGCATGCAATCTTGAGGGATTTACAAAAATAAAAGAGAACAGCGCTGATATAACGGTAGTTAATTAGTCAAATAAAAGAGTTGTGTTAGGGAGTGATTATGTATGTTATGTGAAATTACTTATAATGGGATGTGGGGAGCCACAACTCCAGCCCGAACAGACGAACGCACTCAGAACTTAATTATGCAAGCGCGGAAACTATGTCCCTCAGAATATAGCCTGTAGTTAGTGACATTGTCAATAATTATTAGGATGTAATTGCAATTGGAGATGAGCCACCCGGGAGGATTGATCGATTTCCCTTTAGCATTGAAACTGGGCAGGCGGAGTCGATCAGGTCAAGGCCTTATAAGGTACCCAATCATTTCCAGGGAGAGATAGAAAATGGAATTAATAACTTAAGGGAACAAGGGATAATCGAGGAGAGCAAATCCCCCAGAGCATCTCCAATTGTAGCTGTTAGGTAAAAGGATGGCTCGGTAAGATTGTGTGTTGATTATAGGAAGTTGAATGCAGTCACTAAGGATAATGCATTTCCATTGCCCTGGATCGAAGAATTACTTGTGATGGTACGGGATAGCAAATATTTTACAACTGTTGATTTAAAATCTGAATACTATCAAATACCCATTCAGGATGACATTAAATGTAAAACGGCATATATAGCTAACAATCAACTATTTCAGTTTAAACTTCTTCTTTCTGTGTTAAAAAGGCTCCAAGTCATTTCTCTAGAGTAATGATGGCGGTTTTGTCATCCTTATTTGGCCATAATGTTCTTGTTTATTTAGACGAAATCATAATTACAGGGAAAACGGCCGAAGAACATAATAATAATATTCGTAAAGTTTTAGAAACATTGCGATGTAATGGTAAGAAAATAAATTTGTCAAAGTGTGATTTTTTTTTTGTAAACAGGTCGAATTTCTAGGTCACATAATAACCCCAGAAGGTATCCAATAAAGTAGCGCCTATTAGAGATTTTCCCAGGCCACATAACTCTAAGGAAGTAGCTGGGTTCCTAGGGCTTGCTGGGTATTATCGTAAATTTAGAAGAGGTTTTGGAAAGATAGTGAGACCCTTAGATGCTTTAAAGAAACAAAAAGTAATAAATTGGGGAGGGGATGAAGAAAGAGCGTTTAACCGTTTGAAAACTGCCTTAACTAGCTATGAATTACTTGCATACCCGAGATTTGATCGGCTGTTTTTAGTGATAACAGATGCGAGTAGCGTAGCTATTGGTGGCGTAGTTTTTCAACGAGATGATAAAAGCAAAGAGCGACACATTTGTTTTGCTTCCCGGACGTTAAAAGGGGCAGAAAAGAATTAAAGTACATTTGATCGAGAGGCTTTGGCTAGTCTTTGAGTTCTAGAGAGGCATCAGTTCTTTTTGTTAGGTCAGTCGATTGAGTTGCAAAGTGATAATCACCCCTTAAATGATTTGTATAATAAAAATTATTTGAACTCTCGAAAAGCGAGATGGATTGAGAGATTGTTAGAGTTTAATATAAATGGTTTTCACCACATAAAAGGTAAAGCTAACAAGGTAGCTGATGCTCTCTCTAGGGGTGCAGTAATAGGAGTAAAATCTAGGACACAAAAGAGGAACGAAGACCGTAACCAGAATATTGAAGACCCCCATCAAAATAGAGGAAATAGAGAACGGGATCTGAATTCTCACGATGAGCAGGCAGAACATGAAAGAGAGAGAGAGAGAGAGAGAGAGAGCGAGAGAGAGAGAGAGAGAGAGAGAGAGAGAGAGAGAGAGAGAGAGAGAGATACGAGCGGTGAAGGGGAATATATGTGGACGACCGAGGACATGACCAGGGGTGTCAGAACGAATGCCCTGATGATGCGGATGTGATTGACTTCGCAGGTTGGGACATAAAAGATGTCCGAGAGAAACAAAAGAAGAGGAATGGATGGAAAGAGTGCGAGCATTGATTAAAGGGGAATTGGAGAGTTATCCATCATTTCCGGACGGGCCTCGAGAGAGTTTTTTTATTGAAAATTATATCTTATATTGTGCTTACCAGAAGAGGGGAGGGGAATTTTGTGCTCGGGTAGTTCTTCCTCCCTCTTTGATTAAACGATCCATCCACATTGTACATGCAAGTCCGTATGCAGGGCATTTAGGGATTGATAGAACATTAGGGGGAGCATGTGAATCCTTCTTTGGTTAGGAATGAAAAAACCTATCGAGAATTATATAAAGGTTGTCATGCTTGTAACTGTTTCAAAGGACATAAAAAGACTGTACTGGAAGCCAGAAAGTAGTCTGTGATTCCTATTAATTTTTATAGAATGCATATGGATGTGGTAGGACCATTTCCTACTGGTTTAACATAACATATATATATATATATATATATATATATATATATATATATATATATATATATATATATATATATATATATATATGTGTGTGTGTGTGTGTACTTGTGGATGCTTTTACTTGGTACACTCATAATTACGCAATGTTGCATAAATCGGCAAATTCATTAGCCCAGGCGCTGTGCTCTTTCATTACTAGGTTTGGTTACCCAAACATTTTTATATGTGATAATGGACTCGAGTTTATAAATAAGGTGGCGAAATCGGTCACCGACTGGATGAAAATTGAACACTGTTCAGTGACCGCATATAGGCCTTCAGCGAATGGCTTAGTAGAATCGCATAATAGGGAAGTAGTGCGAATTTTGCGTCACTTAGTGGCAGATGACCCCCTTCATTGGCACTCCATGCTTTCTACAGCTGAGCTAGCTTTGAACATTGCATATAATGCTTCGCTCAGGGACATGCCTTTCTTTTTAGTGTATGGACAGGATCCTGTGTTACCATATACGGTACTCATTAATTCGCAACAATTGCCAAATTATTCAACTGAGCAATATCGTGTATATTTATTAAATCTATTGAGGAGAGTAATGAACACTACTGAGAGGTTTTTGAAAAGAGCTAATGGAAATCACATCTAAATGTACGATGGCCGGTTCAAAAGTGCACCGGTAAAAGTATTTGTCGGCGATCGTGTGTATTTGAAATGATTACAATCTAGGAAAAACAAAATAGAGCCAGCGTATTTGGGTCCGTACTGAGTAAAGATGGTTAAATCTAACACCGTTGTGATACAAAGCATTATTAATAGCGCAGTGTCTGAACATCATCAGGCACGCATAAGAAGAAGTTTTTAAAAGTGTTCCTCCTTAACCCCTGCATACATGACATTCCTCGAGTTGATGAGTAGATTTTTTGTTTCCTTTGCTGTTGTTGTTGTTGTTTGAACAGACCTTATATCTGCTTTTGACGTGTTTCAAATAAACTTGGTGATAACAATGTGTTCTTATGTTGATGCTTAATGTATACGTTGAATGATGTGGTAATTTTAATGAGTGTGGCAATACGTATAACGTTGCTGAGTGAACCTAAAAACAATCAGATGTTAAATACGTCAGGTGAGATCCGTCAGGCGGATGCTGTATCATTCATGTATTTATATGATTCCTGGTTGCTGGGGCCGGGGAGGTTCCCGAATGGCAAGTGGCTGCTTGATTAAAGTTCAGCCTTGAGGATAGGCAGTGTTGGTGAATGTGTAGATGTGAATACCTTATACTTAATGTTATAAGAGAAGGGCAGGAAGATGAATGATTTTCTTGGGAAAACGGCTAGTGACCACCGGTTAAAAGTTGCAAGTGCAAGTGTTGTAGTGATTCAATAAAATAGCGCAACAGTGGTGGCGAATTGTGTTGCGAAATTGTGCCGTAAACCCGGACAAGTAAAATTGAGGGAGGAAGGGATACCTATTCCTACCCCTGTCCCGCCCAAAAAGCCCGTATTACCCACAACCAGAGGGAGGTTATTGATGAAGTTGTGTAAAACTGATGTCGTTATGATTTTTTTTCTTCCACTTTGCATATTCTTTATTTTAGTTGCAGAGGTCTTAAGGAGAAATGAGTGGTATTATTTTGATTGTATTTTGTACGTTTATGCTTGCAATATTTAATTTTTAATTTTTCTTTGTGGAAGATGTGTTATTTATTGGGGTAATTTTTATCTATCTATCTAAATATCTATCTAAATATCTATCTATCTATCTATCTATATATATATATATATATATATATATATATATATATATATATATATATATATATATATATATATATATATATATATATATATATATATATATTTTTTTTTGGGGGGGGGATTTCTGTTTGATACATGCCATGCCTATTCTGGGTGGGAGTGTCCTCGATATATCATAAACTAATGAGGACGAGTGCTCACCTCCTCCCGGAGTGAGGAGCTTGATGGGGAGTAATGTCCTAATTTATGTATATAGATGTGTGTTGTACATCAAGGTAAATGAACTAGATATTCATGAGTATTCTACCCAAACCTACTGTATATCATAGCATATTGTTGTACAAGATTGCCTTTTGGATGGAAAGCGAGTTTAGTTGCCTTTGGGTGCTCGAGTTGACAAGTCCTTCACCTGAGAGGGTAGTTGTGTATGGTGTACTTACGAACGAACCTTTTGTAATAAATGAAAAAACCCATATTCTGACATCTCATTATCTGACTGCATGAGTCATATATATATATATATATATATATATATATATATATATATATATATATATATATATATATATATATATATATATATATATATATATATATATATTCTCTGGCCGCAGGGGCATAACAAGAACTAGAATAGCACCAACAAATCCCTGCTTGTCGTGAGAGACGGCTAAAAGGAATGGGACAAGGTGGTGGGGAACCGCCGCTCCTGTATTATATACTCCAGTGAGAAATCATTGATGTGGCACTGGGGGGAGAGTGACTGCTCCCCACACCCTAGTTTTGGGAAGTCTGAATATGTGGGGATGTAATACGTTATAAAGTAAAAGATGTGAGATTGGAAGTATGTTTAGGGAATAGAAGGGTGGATATATTGGCTTTGGGTCAGACAAAGATGAAGGGGAAGTGTGAAATGATGTTTGGTGAAGTGACTGGTAGAGTGTCTTGGATTGAAAGGGTAAGAGCAAGAGTGGGTGTGATTTCATTAATTGGTAAATGAATGACAGGTAAGGTTGTGTAATGGAAGGAGATATCTAGGTAAATGTGGGTAGGGATTAGGTTAGGTAAGGAATGTTGGGCTTTTGTTAGTGCGTATGAGTTAGGTTTTGAGAAAAGTGAAGAATAATGGAATGAGTTCTGGAATGAATGAACTTTTTGTGTAGAGGGACTGGGTAGAAGGAATTAAGTAGGTTTTATGTGTGACTTAAATGCTAGAGTGAGAACTGGAGGGGTAGAAGGTGTCATTGGGAAGTATGACATACCAGGTGAAAATGAAAGTGGTGAGAGACTGGTAGATATGTGTGTTGAGCAATAGATGGTGATAAGTTCTAGGTTTTCAAAAAAAAGATAAAAACAAGTATTCACGGGTATGATTGGCAAATGGATGAGTGGTACAAAGGTATTTCATGGATTATGTGTTGGTAACTAGAAAACTGTTCTAAATGTTTTGGTGGAATGAAGGAGTGAAGGTAAACGTGAAAGAGATAAAGAGGGCATTTGAAGAATTGCTGCAGGGTAATTATGTAGAAAAGAATGAAAGATATGGAGAGAAAATTTAGAAGTATAGCGCAAGGTAACTGAGGCAAAGAGGCCGGCTGACCTGAGGTGGGGTCAGGGATTGGGTCGTTCATATGAAGAGGATAAGAAGGTTTTGAAAGAAGTGAAGAGAGTAAGGAAGGTTGGTTCGAAAATTGAAGAGACAGTGAAAGATGGAAATGGAAGATTGTTAAAAGGAGAGGAGGCAAGGATAAGATTGGCCGGAATATTTTAAAAGGTTACTGAATGTTGAGAATAAGAGGGAGGCAAATATAATTGCCGTTGCATGTGTTGAGGAGCCAGTAATGGGAAATGAGAATGGGAGAGAGAGAGATTACAAGAGAGACAGTGAAGAGAACCCTAGATGAAACTTAGAAGGAAAAGCACCTGGTATAGGTGGTGTAAGAACTGAAATGTTAAAGGTAGTGGGTGAGACTGTACTTGAATGTTTGATGAGATTGTTTAACATGTATTTTATGCTGTTAATGGTACCGGTAAATTTGATTTGTGCATGTATTATCCACTATATAACGGTAAGGTAGATGTGCATGAGTGTTGTAATTCAAGGAGTATTAGTTTGTTAAGTGTGGTTGGAAAAGTGTACGGTAGAGTACTGATTAATAGCATTAATGATAAAAAAGAGAATGCAATCTTAGAAGTACAGGGTGGTTTTAGAAGAGGCAGAGGATGTACGAATCAGATTTTTACAATTACGAAGATATGCGAGAAATACTTAGCAAAAGGTAAGGAGGTGTATGTTGCGTTTATGGATCTAGAGAAATCTTATGATAAAATTGATCGGGAAGCGATGTGGAATATGATGAGGTTATATGGAATTGGTGGATGTTTGTTGCAAGCAGTCAATAGTTTCTACAAAGGTAGTAAAGCTTATGTTAGGATAGGAAATAAAGTGAGCGATTGGTTTCCCGTACGAGCGCGGCTGAGACAGGGATGTGTGATGTCACCATGGTTTTTTAAATTGTATGTTGATAGAGTGGTGAGAGAGGTGAATGCTTGAGTGCTTGGACGAGGAGTGAAACTGAAAGACAAGAATGGTTATGAATAGGAGATAAATAAATTGTTGTTTGCGGATGATACTTTACTGGTTGCAGATTTGGAAGAAATGCTTGGCTGATTAGTAACAGAATTTGAAAGGTTATGTAAGAGAAGGGAGTTAAGTGTTAATGTGGGTAAGACTAAGCTTATAAGATGTATGAGAAGGAAAGGTTGTGCGAGGTTGAATGTTATGTTCAATGGAGAGTTACCTGTGGAAGTAGATCAGTTTAAGTACTTGGGGTCAGTCGTTGCACCAAATGGAGGAGTGTAAACAGATGTCTGTCAGAGAGTAAATGAAAGATTGAAACTATTATGGGCAGTGAAAGGAGTGGTAAAAAATAGAGATTTAGGCAGGAATGTAAAGAGAGTTCTGTATGAAAAAATGATTCTACCCACTGTGATGAATGGATTGGTGTTTTGGGGAATGAAAGTGATGGAGAGACATAAATTTAATGTGCTTGAGATGAAATGTCTGAGGATTACGGCTGGTTTATCTTGAATAGATATGGTTATGAACGACGTAGTGAGGGTGAGAACAGTTTAAGAAATGAGTTAGCAGCTAGAGTGGATATGAATATGTGGAGGTAGTTTGGCCATGTTGAGAGAATGGAATATAGCTGTCTGCAAAAGAAGGTGTTGAATGCAATAGTTGATAGGAGAAGTACAAGAGGAAGGCCAAGATTTGGATGGATGGATGATGTGAAGAAAGTTCTAGGCGATAGGAGGACAAATGTGAGAGAGGCAAGAGAGTGTGCTAGAAATAGGAATGCATGGCGAGCGATTGTGACGCAGTTCCGGAAAGTCCTGCTGCTTCCTCTGGTCGCCTTGGATGACCTCAGAGGTAGCAGCAGTAGGAGATTCAGAGTTATGAAGCTTTATCTATGGTGGATAACGGAGGAGGGTGGACTGTGGTAGCCGAATACTACCAGACAAATTCGGTTGAGTCCCTCGTCAGGCTGGGAAGAGCATAGAGAGAAATTTCTTTTATGTTGACTAACCCCTAAATTTGGGGGAAGTGCCTTTGGGATCTGATCCCGAGGTCGTTAAGAGAATCCAGACTTTAATGTATTAATATATATGGCTCATTTGAAATATATATATATATATATATATATATATATATATATATATATATATATATATATATATATATACAGTATATATACAGTATATATACTGTATATATATATATATATATATATATATATATATATATATATATATATATATATATATATATATATATATATATGTGTGTGTGTGTGTGTGTGAGTGTGTGTATTTGTGTGTGAGTGTATATATATATATATATATATATATATATATATATATATATATATATATATATATATATTTATATATGTATATTTGAGAATAGCAAGAAACTCCTACACAATAATATATATGAACACTAAATATCTAGAGGTCTCTTTACTTTACACTCAAAACAGTACTCGTTGATTACTTTACTTTTAACAGGAACTATTCATAATTCAACTTCTTGCTTCGGTTCTTAGTTAGGGAATTCGAGAAAAGCTCTGAAATAATTATTAGTGATCGAAATGATACACACTTTATAAAAATAAATATATTCTATAAAAATAACAATTCAACAATAATACCAAAAATAAATCACTCAAAATTTAAATATGAAGTAGACCTTAGACCAAGACAAAGGAAAAGACACTTCAAAAAATCATACAATCACTTGTTTCACTAGAAATTAGTTATGAATATATTTAATTTTGACAAATAATGAAAAAAAGTTAGCCCTTTAATACCAAAAAATAAGTAAAATTAGCATATCTATATACTTAACTGTTATTCCTATGTCCTTAGGCTCACACAAGGTTACCGAACGGTTATGCAAAAATAAATACACTTCACTAATTACTCTTATCTCACAGGTCAAGTAACAAAACACTTCTTATTTCTTGAACATCAGATATTCCAATATTTAACAAGTAGTATACTCTTTTGATAGAAAACAATTTGCATATCGGAGGGGAAACACTATGCTCACTTGAGAGGAGATACGTAGTGGCTGGATCGATGCTTACCTTACCTTATTCTATGTAAGGTAAGGTAAGCCTCTATCCAGAGTACTGTCGGACAATGGCGTTTTCTGAAGGTCAGGCTGGAACTCTTATCTCTTATGCCTTACTAGGCTCTCATATATCAACTTAATTCATTGCAGAATCTTCCAGTTCGGCCTTCTGAAAGCAAAGGGCATAGTCTGGCAGCATCAAGATTGCCAACTTCGCAAAATGGAAGTAGGTTACTATCGTAGCTTGGTGAGGGAAATCTCTCGGCTAATTCCGCCCACTTACTGTCGTAACATTAAAAAAAAAAAAGAGTATAGTTTTAGGTCTAGAATCTTCATTCATTTTACGACCACATGGAAAAATGATGCAAATCCCTGGCGTTTGTCATACAGAATACCTTTTCAACAAGAATACATGAGACTTCGTAACAAAACTACGTGAAACTAAAATTTCATTCTTTAAACTAACATACATTTACATATACAGGACTGAATGATAATAAACTAAATGAATGCCGAAAGTGTTATGTAATTTACATACATTACTTAATCTTACATGAGTGGGACCCACCTTACAAGCTGGCTATACATACATAAAATACACAAATGAAATACCTTAAAATAATCTACTCTCAAGAACACCAGCTTCGTAAGATAGACGACCCCCACCCAAAACTGAATCGTCCGATTCAGATTAAGATAAATAATCTGCAACAATGTTTTCTTTTGTGGATATATGCTTCTTATCAATACAGCATGCTTGCAAACATAACGACCATCTAGTTAACATTGGATTATAATTCTTCATTTTATTAACAAAAGTTAAGTGATTTTGATCTGAATAAACAGTAATTTCTTCATTCTGTGGTCTATTTATATAAACTTCAAACTTCTTTACAGCTATGATTAGCTCATGCAGTTTCTTTTTAACTCTTAAGTAGGCTTGTTCATGCTTCTTTAACAGACAGGGTAAATATTTCCTTTGTTGCCTTCTTGCAATAGGACAGCTCCAATCCCATTGTCTGACTCATCCACTTGGATAAGGAATTTCATGTTGAATTTCTGTGGTTGCAGTATCGGTTTCAAAGTTAATATGACCTTTATCCTGTCCAAAGATTCCTGGCACTTGCTGGTTCATGCAAACATTTTGTTGGTGCCATTCAAATCTGTCAATGGAGTGACTAAAGCCGAAAAATTTGCGCAAAACCGTCTGTAGAATCCGGCCATCCCTAAAAATAATTATAGCGGCTTCCTCGTTGTAGGAGTTGTAGTTTTCATTATTCCATTGAAATTAGTGGCTACCGGGGCGATTTGCCCTCTACCAAATTCAAGTCCTAATTACAGAACTGCTTCCTTTCCAAATTGACTTTTCTCCATGTTAATCATCAGATGTGCTCCTATTAGCTTTTGAAAAACCTACGGGATTCGGAGAAGTTCTTCCTAGGTCGATGAATTAATTACAACATCGTTAAGATTTATACATACTCCTTTAATTGATCCTAGAAGGATATCCATCACTTGTTGAAGGTAGCGGGTGTGGTCATTAGACCAAATGGCATGACTGTGTATTGAAACAGCTCAAACGGAGTTAAAAAAGCTGATAATAATTTTGCAGTGCTGTCCAAAGGAATTTGATAATAGCCTTTTAACAAATCAATCTTAGTGATGAACCTTGCATATCCAAAGTTGTCGATTCCTTGGTCTATGATTGGCAAAGGATAATCAGCAGCCACATAGTACACATCCTGAAAGATCAATTGGGTTTTTTTCCCGAGTAAGCATAGAGTACTCTATGGGCTAGAACTTTGTTCGGCTAATCTATATTGTAGGAAATAGCCCAACTCCCTTCTCATGACATCTTGATGATACGGTGAAAGTCGATAAGCGAGTTGTTTGAATGGTCTTTCCATGGTCTTTAGGTGTATCTCATACCTTGTCAAGCTGGTTTGTTTTAGGACGTCTGTGACAATTTCTGGTAAACTTTTAATCAATCGGCTTAACTCCTCTTGCTGCTCCTTGTTCAAATTAATTAATTTTTCTTCTAGGTTCATAATGATGGACGAATTATTCACTTTGCTTGCATACCCTACGCCATATCCGTCGTCGTGTTTATTGGATGGAATGTTTTGCCCCACACATACCTGTGAAGCTTCGAAGTCGTTTGCATTTAAGTATGGTTTCACTAAATAATTGTGTACCTTCCTTTAGCTTTTCCTTCTTCATGGTGTTCTTATAACGTAGGTCCAGTCACTGATCTGGTCCAAAATCCGGAATGGTCCCTGAAGCTCGTTGATAAGACAACCATCATATGTTGTCTTACCGCAGATTGTCTGACCTCACTTTTCATATCAAATCTTTTCTACATTTTTCCTTTGGGTCGTTTTCAGGTTTTCATGGGAAAATTTACTTATCTTGCCAATCCGTTCCCTCTAATTCTGGACATATTCTCCATCATTTTCCTCTTGATATTTCCATTTTTCTGCCAACATTTTAATCGGTCCTCTTACTTCTCATCCGGACACATATTCATTCGGGCTACATCCAATGCTATCTTGATAAGCTTGCGTACCTCTAATAAAATTAAAAGTAGTCCAATATCCAAATCACTTCCTTTTTTGTTGCACTACTTTGTTCACCTACTCTTCAGTGTTCAGTGAAATGTCTCTAATGCATCCTGATTCTCCGGGTGATAAGCAGTAGAATGTTGTTTCAAATCCAAGAGTTTCATCACATCCTGAAACAATTTTGACGTGAAATTAGTTCATCGGTGTCTCAGAACGATTTCCGGAATACAAAACTTGAAAAAAAAACACCTAAATTCTCGGCGATTATTCTGACAATTAGGTCCCTGACAGTTATAGCTTCTTGGTATCTTGTCACTGGACAAATCAAAGTTGACATATACTCGTGGCCTTTCTACGTTTTCGGTAATGGTCCTACAATCTTGATTATTACCTTGCTGAAGGGTTCTCCTCGTACTTAAATTGTTTGTAAGGGTCCCTTCGTAATGTACTCGTTCGGCTCTCCAACCATCTAACAAACGTATCATACACAACAAAACTGGTCACATCCTTATACGTGTCTGGCCAGAAAACGTGTCTCATAATCTTCTACGTTGTCTTTCATATTCTCATGTGTTCAATTTCATGCGCTACAGGGATCACCTTTCTTCTCAGCGGTGAAGGAATCAATATCTGATTGTATATGCTCCATTCGGCATTCCCAGAGATATCGGCATGTCTATGCTTCCTCAAAAGCAATCCATCCTTGAGGTAGTAACAGTTGGGAGACTGATGCACCTCTGTCTCATCCACCATACGGTACAGTAATTCTGTTAGCGTCGCATCCCTCAGTTGCAACCTTATCATCCTTTTCCGACACACTTGTCCTATTTCTAACACTGATTTTTCTATTTATTCTAAATCCATTGTTTCCTTGTCTTCCTGTTCATTCATCTGTCGTTCTTCTTTCTGGCTCTCTCAGGGGCTCTCCTCTTGAGTACTATTATGAAAAACCTCTTCTTCCATAAATTAATACTCCAAGCTCATCGTTCCTTCAGTTTCTCTGTCTTCTTTTGCAGCCACTTTCTTCGCCATACTCCTCGTCGTCACACAGCTAGGAAACAGATACGGGTAGCCCTTCTCCTTTTCAGTCGTAGGAGTACACTTCAGTGGTTTCTCCGTTACAATGGAACAAGGCACAAACGGAATTCCACTAACCTCATTTCTCAGTAGGACTTGCCCTCCTTCGACAGCCAATGAATCCTTTACTGCAAAATCAAAATGACCTGTCACCAACTCACATGACGCTTTTAAACAGAAAATAGCAGTAACTTACTCACCTGTACGCTTTGTGTCACCATGCTATGGTTACATCACGTGTTGCACAATATTATTATTGTCATTATTTCCCCCGTCGACCTTTCCTGTTTGATTATTCTTGTTCGTATTCTGTGGAGTTGAGTTACTACTAACCACTGGGGCCACTGCATTCGGTTGGTTCGACCAACATTCCTTACTGATAAGGCTTCTCTTGCCACACTTATAACAGACAATATTCATCTTCTGCCCATCTTTCATGATGGAGGAGGATTCAACGATTGCTGCTGTGGTACTATTGCATTCTGTTTTGGAACAGTGCCAGTGGTACTTCTACTGTCATTATTGAACCTGTTCCCACCGTTATTACCTTACTGGTTTCCATGATAGTATTACAATCTTCTCTTAGCGAAGCTGCTCTATCATGTTTCTTCGCCCTCTCTCTCTCTCTCTCTCTCTCTCTCTCTCTCTCTCTCTCTCTCTCTCTCTCACACACACAAAAGTACGTTTGAATATGTTCAGGAGTTCTCGTAAATATTGTTCCAGCACTATCATTCTTCTGAATCAGCCATCTCTCTCACTTTGGCAGCCTCTATCCATCTCTTAAAACATCATCATACCTAATAAGCATAATCCAGGAAATTAATTTTCTCGTCCTTCCGTAAATTTCGAAATCTTTATTAGAGCATTCAGGGGTAATCTGATAAACTTGCAGCACACTCCTTTTAATATCGGGATACTCCTTCCTCTGATACTGAGATAATGCAAGATACACACTGAGTCCTTTTCCTATAAGGACACTTCGCAATAACACAGGCTATTTATTCTCTGCACATTCCATTGTCGACAAGACCGTTTCAAAATGATAGAGAAACTCGTCAGGAGCTTCTTACGTGAATTGCAGGATCAGTCATAGTGCATTCGCCATATTAACCCTGGATAGGTACGGTGGGTCGTTTGCGACCCCGAGCGTCAAAAAAAAACAGGTTTTTCTCACGTGACTCACCCCTGTGACTGAATTTGTGGGTGATCGACCTGCAGGAGGTGTCTCCCCTACACGCTCTAGTAGTGTCCAGATGTGCATTGCTGTAGCTGTACTCCTTCCCCGATTTCTGAGACGCGTCGGGGTCGTTCGCGTCCGAGTTTACCCTTCTGAGGTAGTTTGCATAATTATCAAAGTTATTACGTATTATGAAATTGTCGTAGAATGGTGCAACTTGTATAGGTTATCAGTTGTGGAAAGTCTTGGTGGATTGTTTGGCTACCATGTGCATGTTTTTTTTTTTAGTTAAAATGTCGTTCATCACCACGAGGACCATTTTACCGCGAGTGCCCCTTTTTCATTTTTTTTCATTTTTTTGCCAAGTCATTTTTCCGTAAGATATTGCCAAATAGTGTCGTAAAACTTTTGCTTGTTTAGTGTTGGAAAGTGTGTCTAGATGATCTGGCTACCCATGCATGACTTTGTTTTTGTCAGATACGACGTAGTTATTGGTATATTGGGTATTTAACTGCGGTTACAAATTTCTGTTTTTTTTTCAATATTTGTAAAAATTACTACGTAGTAAGGAATTGCCGTATATTATTCATTTTTTTTTCATGTTTATGTGTTAGAAAGTGTGCCTTGATGGTTGGGCTAACACGTGCATGTCTTTTTTTTTATCTGAGATGTCGTATATTAGAATGTCGGGCATTTTACCGCGAGTGTCCCTTTTTAATTTTTTTTAATTTTTTTGCCAAGTCATTTTTCCGTAAGATATTGCGAAATAGTGTCGTAAAACTTTTGCTTTTTTAATGTTGGAAAGTGTGTCTAGATGATCTGGCTACCCATGCGTGATTTTGTTTTTGTCAGATACGACGTAGTTATTGGTATATTGGGTATTTAACTGCGGTTGCCAATTTCTGTTTTTTTTTCAATATTTGTAAAAATTTACTACGTAGTAAGGAATTGCCGTATATTATTGATTTTTTTTTCATGTTTATGTGTTAGAAAGTGTGCCTTGATGGTTGGGCTAACACGTGCATGTCTTTTTTTTTTTATCTGAGATGCCGTATATTAGAATGTTGGGCATTTTTCCGCGAGTGCCCCTTTTTATTTGTTTTGCATTTTTTTGCTTAGTCATGTTACCGTAAGGAATTGGCAAGTAGTGTCGCAAAACTTATATTTTTATAGTGTTGGAAAGTGTTTCTAGATGATCTGGCTACCCATGCCTATTTTTTTTTAGCCAGATATGGCGTATATATAAGTATGTGTTCGATTTTCCTGTGATTGCCATTTTTTCGTTTTTTCCCATTTCTTTCAAAATTACTACGTACTAAGGAACTATCACAGAGTAATATTTCATTTATATGTTTATTTGTCGGAAAATATGCCTTGATGGTTTGCCTAGCACGTGGCTGAAATTTTTTTTTTCTGAAATGCCGTATATTAGAATGGCCATTTTTCCACGAGTGCCCCTTTTTATTTGTTTTGCATTTTTTTGCTTAGTCATGTTACCGTAAGGAATTGGCAAGTAGTGTTGCAAAACTTATATTTTTATAGTGTTGGAAAGTGTTTCTAGATGATCTGGCTACCCATGCCTATCTTTTTTTTAGCCAGATATGGCGTATATATAGGTATGTGTTCGATTTTCCGGTGATTGCCATTTTTTCGTTTTTTCCCAATTCTTTCAAAATTACTACGTACTAAGGAACTATCACAGAGTAATGATTCCTCTAGATGTTTATTTGTCGGAAAATTTTGTTTACTTTTTTTTTTATTGAATATCATCAAATTTTTTTAGCTAAAATATTGTTTTACATTTTTTTTTTTTCGATTTTATTTCCCTTCAAAAAAAATTTTTTGGGTCAGAATTTTAATTTTATAGTCGTAAAATAATCGACAATTATCCAGCAACCCACCATACAATTTTTATGCATATCCAATAATAATTAGATTAGTAAATAACACCTTGAAATTGACATACCCTTCCTACATTTCAAGTGGCAGATTAGGGAGTCTGAGTCAGTGTGGTTGGCGGCCATTTTGTGGACATATCCGAAGCGTAAGCTGCCCTATCTATATATATTCTTGTTCCCTATAGAATTTGTGATATTTTGGTATATTTTTACCTGCATAAATATCATATTATATATTAAATATATGTATTTTTTTACGAAATTTCCAAGTACTCAAAAAATTACCTTTAGATATGGCCCCTGATATAAATGTAATTTACAAAATAATGAAGATTTTTTTACATATTTCTATTTTAGGATAACATATGTTTATTCCCTAAAAAAATTAGCCACTTCCTATTTCATTTGGGTACCCAAAAAAATTCATGAAATTTGGACAATTTTTTTTGGCCAAAAAAAGTTACCCTTTTTTTCTCATTTCAGATCTTCACCTCCATGGGTCTGACTTCATCCAAAATACATCAAGGTGTGTCCTAAACATTCAAGAATCAATTCCTAAAAGGATTTGTGTATATATGTATAAACTTTTTTTTATGAATTTTTATGTCATGTCTTTTTTTTTCTACTTAATTTTTTAAAATATTTATAATAAATAGTTTTTCTGCAGATGAGTAGTATTTATCTTTACAGTTGTTTTAAGCATTCATTGAAGTTTTTTTTGGCAAAAGAAAAAAGGAGGTTACTGCAAAAACTGATTTTTCAAGAATTTTTTTTGGCGTCGGGGTCGTTCGCGTCCGAGTATACCCTTAAAGGGGTGTCCGAGGACCGTACCTATCCAGGGTTAAAAGACATGAAGAAAAGGAAACTTATCAAATCCATTACTACTTTTCAGAATTAGATTTGATTTTGTTTTTTCTGAGGCGTTTATGTTTGTGAATGTTTATTACTGATCACCTATAAGTGATATGATCTTGTTTAGAGCAATTCTAGTAATCTGGTCATTATTAAACATGCTAACACATAGCCAAATATCAAATTTGTTGATTTAGATTCAGTAACAACTAGGTAATATGCTAAATTTCCTTCTAAATCGTTAACTTCAGAGGATATATTCTATCCGGTAAGATATTTGATAAATAAAATTGCTCTTAAATTGAAAACTGCTTGTTTTGAGCCACTGTTTCTATGAAAATAGTTCTTTCCGAAAATCTATAACATGACCATATTTAGAGAGGTCAAATTCTTCGAATATTTTGCTGTGGGACCAATGTTTGAGAAGAGTCCGAGAACTATTTCTATACTTTTCGATGTTCAAAAGTATTGTAGTAGGGCATGATGACGCATGCACCGAAAGACACGAGGCCGAAGCCAAAAAGGCGATAGGACTTGAAACCGAACGGACGAGAAGTCGAACGGAAATGAAGCCGAACGAACGAGAAGTCGAACTGACATGAAGCTGAACGGACAAGGAGTCGAAAAAACAGGATACCAAACACATATGATGTCTAACGGGTTGGATGAAAGATAGACAATTTAGTTTTATAACATATTCAGTTCCAAAAGTTATTTGAAAAGGAAAAATAAAAAATAAAAAGAACTCTGAATGAATAGAACAGATATTTAAAACCATTTACAGGAAACTTTTATTTTTAATGGTAATTGGAAGCACTGTCATTCGTAAAACAACAATAAAGTCAAATAAAAGAAAGTACAGGTAATAAAAAACAACGTATATACTAACAAAAAACTTTTAGTGATTGAGAAAGTAGAATGAGGACAAATATTATTTCACAATTGAAAGTTGTAACTATTGTAACCATTATTCGCACCCGTCTTTTATAAAAAAAAATACTAGAAACAACTAAACTCATAAGATGGAATTTTAGATTAAAAAAAAAAAAACGTCTTGAGAGGGGGATAACTAAAAATTGTAAGCTAGGGTGCAAAGAAAACTAAAGCCATCCTCTTTGTTATATGAGTTGCAAATTTATTCAATTCTTTCGATGATAACATCGCATGTTTTGTTTACCCGTGAAATATTGACTCCCACAATTGCCTGTTTGATTAAAACTTTATTTGTTGCTTGTTCTTTCTTTATAATTCTAAGAATATTTGGTGAAGTGGGATGCATTATATATATATATATATATATATATATATATATATATATATATATATATATATATATATATATATATGTATATATATATATATATATATATATATATATATATATATACATATATATATATATATATATATATATATACATATATATACATATATATATATATATATATATATATATATATATATATATAT
>NC_090737.1:78645727-78648227 GCF_036898095.1 Palaemon carinicauda
TCTGATACCGGTTTAAAGTTACCGGGGGGGGGGGGGTAATTTGAAACGGGGGGTAACTTGAATCCTTTACACCGGGCGTAGGTGGTTGCTAAGAATCTCCCGGTTTACAAAAACTAACGAAAAACTGAAAATTGATAATTAGACTGTTACAATCATGAATCATATTGGGAAGTTATGGCAAGTGGAGATTTTTTGGCCCTAAGAAAATAAAAACATTGAAAGGGAATTGATAAAGAATACTTACGCCAAGGAAATATATATATAATATATATATATATATATATATATATATATATATATATATATATATATATACATATATATATATGTATGTATGTATATATATATGTATATATATATATATGTATATATATATATATATATATATATATATATATATATATATATATATATATATATATATATATATATATATATATATATATATATTCAGGAAGAACAGATGGAGTTGGAAAAGGGTATCAATGATGATGATATCAAGAGCAGGAAAGCCATTTTCCTAAGTGGGGAAGCTCTAAATAGTAAATTGTTACTTGCAAATTTTAAATCAAAGCAGTGCAATGTGAGTATTCTAGTTAGTTATGCAAAAAAAAAAAATGAAGAAAGGAAAGATGAATACTATGAAGAACCGCAAATTATACAAGATGAGTTCCCATAGAGATATGTGAATATTGTATTTGGTCACTTTGATAAAGGAATAAAGAATGTGATGGGTGTCGAGGGTCTGGGTGAAGTAACAAATGAAAATAGAGCACATTTCATAAGTTGTTGTTCAACAAAAAATCTTGTTATTGTAGGTACTTTTTTCCAACACAAGGAAATGCACAACTATACATGGACCTCGCCATGTTTTAAATACAAAAATGAAATAGATCACATTGCCCTTAATAGAGAAGGAGGACTATGAGAAATGTATGAAGCTATAGAGGTGCAGATATTGGTAGTGATCACCAGCTCCTTATTACTACACTGAAATTTAAACTGAAAGCACTCAACAGAAATATAGATGCAATACCAAGATTTGATACAACGAAGCCTCTAAAATTTGAGCAAAAAAGAAAAAAATAAACATTTGCAATAGAATGCAAGAATCGAATTGCAGTCTTATAGTCTTTAAGAGACGATGAACAGACAATTGATGAAGAATGCTGCTATATAAAGAATACATATCAGTCAGTTGGTTGTGAATTTTTGGGACACACAGTTACAAGGAGAAAGCGATGGATATCAAAAGATACGTGGGATACTATAAAAAAAGGAGAGAAAAACATAATCTTTTTTTTTTAAGGAAAGTTTTAGAGGAAGTAACGAAAACTGCAATGAATATTTCGACAGGAAAGCATATGAAGATGACAAAGTTATAAATTCAGGGAGCGGCTTTCGTGTAAGAATTAGTCAGAGGTTTATCAATGATATCTCTACTAGGGCATATAAGCAGAAGCATATGCCCATCAAGAAAAGAGATGGATCTGTTATAACAACTGATGATGAAGAAAGTAAACGTTAGATTGGACACTTTAATGAGGCCATGAAAAGGAGATACAAAGAGAATAATTTGATTGATATACAGTACCTGAATATGATGGCCTTCATGTGCCCATGAAAGATTTTAATGTGCTTGAAATCGCAACTATCATAAAAAAAAAATATATATATATATATATATATATATATATATATATATATATATATATATATATATATATATATATATATATATATAAACAAGGTGATGGAAAGTTCCTGGATACGATGAAATAACTGCTGAGATGATACTAGCGAAAAATGGAGTTACGCCCAGAATACTTTCATGATTATTTTGTAAAATGTGGCATGAAGAGGTAAAACCTGATAAATGAGAGTTAGGATTGTTGGTGAAAAGGGCAGATAAAAGGAGACCTGACTGATTTCAATGATTACAAAGGTATTATACGTGCATCAGTTTTAATGAAAATGTATATCATTCTTATTCTAAAGAGACAAGAGAGAAAGATTGATGAAAGGATGGGAGATTAACAAGCACTACTCAGAAAATGTGAAATTTTTACTAACACAATTTTCCTTTTGAGACATGTTGTACAATAATGCATAAGATATAAAAATATATTTTTGATGGCATTTCTGGACTATGAAAAAGCCTTTGATAGTATGAATCAAACCATTTTGTTTAGAGTCCTGCATTATTATGGTATTCTTCTTAAAAATATGAATTTGATTCAGTCTTTTACAGGAAAAATGCAATCGCAAAGTTAATGTTAGTGGATTCCTATCAAATTAATTTCTTGTGAACAACAGATTACTCCAAGGGAATGTGTTGTCACCACTGTTTTTTATCAACCTCATGGATATTGAAATGAGTAAAACAGTCGGAGATGGTGGAGAAAAATTGGACTGGAAAGGTTATAGGAAATTAGCAGACCTGCAGTATGCTGAGGATGCTGTACTTATCAGCAGAGCTCCCACTGGATTTACAATAACT
>NC_090737.1:78650727-78653227 GCF_036898095.1 Palaemon carinicauda
ATAATATGAGGCAAGTCAGCAGAGCTGTCCGAATTTAATATATATTGTCATATATCGTCCTTCAAGAAACGACTGGAACGTCCCCTGATCGGGGTTTTTAACTTAAGTCTGAAGGATTAACTTGAGTCCTGGACTAAAATGACTTCCAAGAAGGACTAGAAACACGTTCTCTGAATCAATATGGGGGTTTTTGAGGACGGTTGGTTCAATAGTGACATTTTCAACACCACCTTGGGTCATCTTCATCTTCTTCAAGGTCAAAAGGTCATATTTCAAGGTCAAAATAGGGAATTTTGGTCATTTTTACTCGTTTTTGTGTATAACTCATAGATGGTGAGGGATGGCTGATTATAATAAGAGGCAAGTCTGTAGTTCTGTCCAAATTTAATATATATTGTCAAATATTGTATTACTCAAAAATTCCAAACAAGCCCTAAAACAATGAAACACTAAAATAAGAAATAAAGAACGGTATTTCTCATCACAACAAAACTCAAAGACATTAACATTTGATTAGATGAACATCGCTAGATGGAGAGCTTTCCTTACCTCCTGAGGCATCTCACAGCCTTTTCTTTGTCACTTACATTGAGAACCTGAGCTTTCAATAGAATGTTGGCTAAAGTCGTACATGCTGCATTATTAGTAGCTAAAGGTGCATCTACAAAAGATAACAATTCAGCAAAATGAAAGCGGCAATGCATTTTAGTCATGGCATGCAAATTATAGGCATTATGTACAAAAAAGACAGTTGAAATAGTTGGCACACTCAGTCCACCTCTATTCAAATGATCTAAGATCTCAGATGACACCTAGTTACCATCTTCATCATCCATGATATCCTCCATACTAGTGCTATTACAATATTTATGAACAAGGTATCCAGCCAAATATTCAACTTTATGCTTAAGGTTATCAGCAGACCTCAAGAGCTCCCGAGTGTCTTGAGGAGTGATCTCGTCAATGAGTTCACTTCGCTCATCTGGATTTATGAAGAAGTACAATTCTTGTCGCAATAAAGCACACGAGAACTAGATTCTGGCCTAATGTCATGCTTTAGAAGTGTCTGCAAATTTGTAACTTTTGCTGCAGCCATAATGTCAACTACATCAATGTAGAAGTTTCCACCACTTCTTTGCCTGGCTTGACCGAAAAACTTTTCCAAGGCTTCATCCGCGAATATAGCAGGAAGAACGTAGTCAAAGCCTTTCTCTGCCAGAAGCAATTTGGCAGCAGCCACATTATTACGTGTAGACACAATGAATGCTTCAGCAGTTTGCTTAGTTAACTTCAGCTTACGACCACTACCTCCTTGCCATGTGCAGGTCGATGTAATTTGGCAGGCGTCCTCCAACTTAGTGAAAGATGTACAGTCTGCTGTCCAAGGCTGTCTGGATTCGTCACGTAGATGTCTAGCTGAGAAACGGTCTTTCACATTCATCATCTTGAACCACTCACTCATTGTCTGGGTGAGAATGATGGTGCCTTCTCTGATGCCCAATGAATCCTTGAAGGTCTTTAAGGCAGCGACAGTCTTGTCATTGAACACCTGACATACTAAGGGTACGCTCTGGCGTTGAAGGGGTTTGGGGAAAACAGCGGTGTGCGTCAGCTTGGTTAAGCGAATAGGAGTAGCTCGGTCGATCTCATAAAGCTTCCGAATATCACTCCAGTAAGCTTTGTACTCATTGCCATGTACAAGAAATGAGAGTGTCTGGCCATCAACAGTAATCCAGTTGTTACGAACATTTTTGAAGATGTGCACGTAGTCGTACACTAAGAACATAGATTGCTCTTGAATGGATAGCACTTGACAACTTCCAGGTCCTCCAAGTTTCGAATAAACACTGCGATTGGTATTGCAATTGTCACATATCAAAGAAATCACAGTACCGCCAGCACCAACTACAGCTGAGGCAGCTTCAGTAAGAAATTCACTCAGCTTATCGGCAGCTAGCTTTTTGCAGGGTAAAACGCGTAGAATATAGCGTGGACCACCAAAATGGCAGGCAACTTCAACAACCATAGCATGTGAAGCAAGCATTTCATGGTCACTACCCGCTGCAACGTTTTAAGTATATCCTAGAACATGTCCTCCAGAAAATCGCAATATCTCGATCAGCTTTACTTCATCAAACATTAGATTCACCAAACGCTGCTGCGGCTTAAGCTGGTCGAATAACGTTTTGAGGTTGGAGTCCTGCAGACTACTAGAAAGCACCTCTTTTATCTTTTTTGTTGATGGTAGAATGATTAAGCCAGATCGACGAATCATTTTGTATGCACTGGGTGATATGTTGTGAAGCTGCATTGCGAATATCAGAGTGTCGGTATGAAATCGACGACCATCAGGAGGTTTGAACACAAGCCGCAGCTGTGACAGAATGAAGGTTAAATGAGGAAGCTCTTGTGCCTCAGTCATTTTGCAGAACTGGCTTATTATGTACTGAAGACTTTCCTGGCTTGTGTACTCATAGGTGTTTACCTGTTCAGTTATGGA
>NC_090737.1:78655727-78660727 GCF_036898095.1 Palaemon carinicauda
ATCATTACCGAAAAAAGTCTTTTTTGCTGTTCTTAGGGCATCATCTAACACAATTTCAGGATACTTTAGTTTTTTACCTATTGCTCTAATACCATTTATTTCGTCATCAATATATTCAGGGCTGCAGACTCGGAATGCTCTTAAAAACATAGAAGTAAATACAGATTTCTTAACTTTGTTGCCTTGGTTTGAGTAATAATGGACATATGCCGAGATATTCGTTGGCTTTCTGTATACACTGAACTTGAGACTATTATTACATCTATGTATGCGACAGTCCAAAAAAGGTAGGGTACAATTATTCTCCAGCTCCATAGTGAAATTTATTGATGGTACCAAACTATTCAATCTAAGAAAAAAGTTATCTAAATTTTCATTTCCTGGCCACACACATATTATGTCGTCAATATATCGAAACCATTTTACATTATTAGGTATGATGTTATTTACGATTCTGCTTTCAAAAAATTCCATATATAGATTGCTCAATACTGGGGATAAAGGATTTCCCATAGCCATACCAAAAGTTTGTGCATAAAATCTCCCATTGAATTCAAATTTACAATCCTTTATACATAATTTAATTAATTCTATTGAAGTGTGTTTGGAGAATGGTAGATTCAATTGTCTATTATCTAATGTTTCAGATAAAAATTCCAACATGTCATCAATAGGTACTTTTGTGAATAGTGAGACTACATCAAAACTGACAAGCCTACAGGTACTGTTGATCTGTATTTCATTCAGTTTGTTAATCAAGTCTACATTATTTTTTATATTTGAATATGAGATGGTGCCAACTAAAGGATTGGGGATATTCACAAGGTACTTAGATAATTTATATGCTGCTGAACCTACAGAGCTAATTATTGGCCTAGCTGGATAATTTGGCTTATGAGTTTTAATAGTTCCATACATATATGGCAATGTTGGTGATATTGTACAAACCTTTTTTATCAGATCTTCATTCCCTTTTAATAACTCTTTCACTTTTTTGTTGTAACTACTATTCACAAACTCAATTGGATTTTTTCTTAATTCCATGTATGTGTTTTCATCACTCAAGAGGTTTTCCATTTTTTCTATATAATCATTTTTATTCAAGATTACCAGTGCTCCAGATTTATCGGCTTTTGTCAACTTAATATTTCTATCTTGCTTCAATTCGGCAATTGCTCTCTTGAATCTTTTTGGGCAATTTGGAACCACTGGTTTTTTCATATTGCTGTATATAATACCCTTAATCATATTTACTTCTTCTACAGAAATATCACTGAATTTCTCCAGGTTACACACTCCATTTGTAATTTCTACACTATTCACTGCACTTGATGACATCGAGAAATTTAAACCGTATCCCAAGGCACACTTCACATTTTTATCTAGAATTTTATTTGACAAATTAACCACACATTCTGGATTAACGTTTGTAGTCCACGGGC
Organism: Palaemon carinicauda; assembly: GCF_036898095.1. Classification (NCBI taxonomy): domain Eukaryota; kingdom Metazoa; phylum Arthropoda; class Malacostraca; order Decapoda; family Palaemonidae; genus Palaemon; species Palaemon carinicauda. The sequence continues at coordinate 78,657,170 of NC_090737.1, forward strand.
TACTTTCTATCAATGCATTGAGTTTCGTGTCATGCTTTTGTTTGAGTTTTCTATACACTTTTTCGTTCATTTCTCCATAGCAGAAACCTCGAAGTGAGTCTTTCCAATCCGTTGGTATTGAGGCTTTAAAATGTCTCCTTTTTCTTGTTAGGTCTTCAAACGCTCTTCGGTTTTTAATTTTCATTGAATTTATATGCTTTTCTAATATACTTCTCTGTATATCACCAAATGGTTGATCTTCTATTTCCAATAGGGATTTCGTTATCATGCATTTCGGAATGACTTGTTCCTCCCAGCATTCACGAAGAAACCGCAGGTGTTCTTTAGTAGTATGGGCGCGTGTGAGGGCGTCTGTAAATTCTCTAATAATATATACCAAGATAGGGAAAGTCGTACAGAAAGTCTGGAAGGAGTACGTGGTATCCATTTATGCGTAAAAATCACAGGAAAACGTGATGCTCAGATGCAGAAGAACCACAGGGAAAATGAAAATACGGAATATACACTTAAGTCCTGACTAGTTTCGTGATACTTCCTCAAAGGACTGATTTATTGAGAGAGGTTTCTTACAATTTATAGGGAAAGCAAAAGTACGAACATACATATAGAGATTTAGAGAACAATGACACTCCCTTACCCGCTACCTGGGCTTGACTCAGGTGTTGAGTAGGAGGAGTCCCCAAGCTCCTTAGACACCTGCTAAAAAGGGTCATTTCTAGTGGCGGGTATATTCTTGTTTTCTTCTTTTTTTACTTTTAGTACAGTTTATCTATATGTCAATGCGGTAGCCTTATCTATATAAATACATAAGCAAAACATACACAAACATACAAATATATATACATATATATATATATATATATATATATATATATATATATATATATATATATATATATATATATATATATATATATATATATATATACATATATATACACACATACAGATACAAATACATATACATATATACATAAATACATACACATACACATACATATACATACACATACATACATATGCATATATACATTTATATGTATACAACATTAATATCATAAACATATAATCATGTATATATCAATACTTATATCTAGCATAACACTATATAGTGCCAATATACTTATGCATACTATATAAAATAATTGTTACCTTTAATGAATGGTACCTTAGGTCTAAATATTAATTTCACACCGACGTTAATTATTCACACTACATTCAATTCTACATTAAGTGGTTAATGTTTTTTTATATAGCTTACAAATCTCTTTACATATAAAGGCGTCGAGTTTATACATTCCATGACCAATATTCAAGTTGTTTTCAAAGGTTTCTTTTATGAAACTGGACTCTATGATGTTTCTTTCCACTAAGTTATTTGAATGAACCAATTTCTTTGCACCTGACCAATTAATAGGGTGATTTTTATCTCTAACGTGGGCAAAGAGTGCATTATTATCTTGAGCATACCTGACACTTTTCTTATGTTGTTCAATTCTCTTTTCTAGGGCTTTACCAGTTTGACCAATATAGTATTTTCCACAAGCATTGCATGGAATACGATATACACATCCCTTGGTAATGTCAGGAGAATTCTTTATTAAGGTTGTTTTTATTGTATTTTTACTCTTAAATGCTACATTTACATTGAAGTTTTTTAACAGTTGGGTAATTTCTTTAAATGAATCACAATAAGTAGTACAAGTAAATTTTGTGTGTTATAGTTTTTTCTGTTATCATTACCGAAAAAAGTCTTTTTTGCTGTTCTTAGGGCATCATCTAACACAATTTCAGGATACTTTAGTTTTTTACCTATTGCTCTAATACCATTTATTTCGTCATCAATATATTCAGGGCTGCAGACTCGGAATGCTCTTAAAAACATAGAAGTAAATACAGATTTCTTAACTTTGTTGCCTTGGTTTGAGTAATAATGGACATATGCCGAGATATTCGTTGGCTTTCTGTATACACTGAACTTGAGACTATTATTACATCTATGTATGCGACAGTCCAAAAAAGGTAGGGTACAATTATTCTCCAGCTCCATAGTGAAATTTATTGATGGTACCAAACTATTCAATCTAAGAAAAAAGTTATCTAAATTTTCATTTCCTGGCCACACACATATTATGTCGTCAATATATCGAAACCATTTTACATTATTAGGTATGATGTTATTTACGATTCTGCTTTCAAAAAATTCCATATATAGATTGCTCAATACTGGGGATAAAGGATTTCCCATAGCCATACCAAAAGTTTGTGCATAAAATCTCCCATTAAATTCAAATTTACGATCTTTTATACATAATTTAATTAATTCTATTAAAGTGTGTTTGGAGAATTGTAGATTCAATTGTCTATTATCTAATGTTTCAGATAAAAATTCCAACATGTCATCAATAGGTACTTTTGTGAATAGTGAGACTACATCAAAACTGACAAGCCTACAGGTACTGTTGATCTGTACTTCATTCAGTTTGTTAATCAAGTCTACATTATTTTTTATATTTGAATATGAGATGGTGCTAACTAAAGGATTGAGGATATTCACAAGGTACTTAGATAATTTATATGCTGCTGAACCTACAGAGCTAGTTATTGGCCTAGCTGGATAATTTGGCTTATGAGTTTTAATAGTTCCATACATATATGGAAGTGGGTTAGTCACTGTCTATATAAGCTTGCCGACCAGGGTTCGATTCCCGGCCGGAGCCAAGCTCTTGTCTTTGTGTGATTTCGCCTGGGGCTCTGATCCCGAGGTCGTTAAGAGAATCCAGACATTAATATATCAAAAATATATATGGCTTATTTGAATATATATATATATATATATATATATATATATATATATATATATATATATATATATATATATATACATATATATATATATATATATATATATATATATATATATATATATATATATGTATACACACAGACACACACACACACACACACATATATATATATATATATATATATATATATATATATATATATATATATATATATATATATATATATATATACATATATATATATATGTATATATATATATATGTATATATATATATATATATATATATATATATATATATATATATATATATATATATATATATATATGTATATATATGCAGTATATATATATATATATAAATATATATATATATATATATATATATATATATATATATATATATATATATATATATGTATATATATGTATATACATATATATATATATATATATATATATATATATATATATATATATACATATATATATGAGTCTATTAAAAAGAAAATGGACAGTAATTTAACCTAAGTTATTCTTGAATTTGCACAAAAGTTAAGAAGAAAAGTTCTGAAAATAGATCAAGGAAAACTATCAGAGAAGATACCTAATAAAGAAAATATTATAAATTAGGATAAAATCCAAAAAAGGTGGAATAGAAGTAGCTGATCTATCCTAAACATTAAACAAACTAAAATCTAAAGTTATTCGTAAACGCATTTAGATAACAATAGAAGAAACACTATAGTTGG
>NC_090737.1:78665727-78670727 GCF_036898095.1 Palaemon carinicauda
GTACAAATTTTTCTGTACATAAGTCAAATTTTTAGGTCCCATGATAACCCTAGAAGGTATCCAACCCTGCCCAAGTAAAGTAGCGGCTATTAGAAATTTCCTCAGGCCATGTAACCTTAAGGAAGTAGCTGGGTTCCTTGTGCTCGCTGGGTATTACCGTAAATTCATAAGAGGTTTTGGAGAAATAGTAAGACCCTTAGATATTTTAAAGAAACGAAAAGTAATAATTTGGGCAGTGGAAGAAAGAAAGGACTTTAACCAATTGAAAGCAGCCTTAACTAGCAATGCCTTACTTGCATATCCTAGATTTGATCGAAAGTTTTTAGTGACAACAGATGCGAGTAGTGTAGCTATTGGTGGCGTAGTTTTGCAACGAGATGATAAAGGTAGAGAGCGACCCATGTGTTTCGCTTCCCGGCTATTAAAAGGGGCAGAAAAGAATTATAGTACATTCGATCGAGAGGCTTTGGCTATTTTTTGTTTTCCAGAGAGGCATCGTTTTTTTTATTAGGTCAGTCGATTGAGTTGCAAAGTGATCATCGCCCATTGAGTGACCTCATTTTTAAAGTGGATTTAGCCTCTCGACAAGTGAGATGGAGTAAGAGATTGTTAGATTATAATATAAAGGGTTTCTACCACATAGAAGGTAAAGCTAACATGGTAGCTGATGCTCTCTCTAAAGTGCAGAAATAGGAATAACAACTAGGCCACAAAAGAGGAACGAAGAACGTAACCAAAATATTTTAATAGAAAAAAATAGAGAACGGGATGAAAATTCAACCGAGGAGCAATCAGAAGACGGGAGGGGGGGAGAGAGAGAGAGAGAGAGAGAGAGAGAGAGAGAGAGAGAGAGAGAGAGAGATATGAGAGGTGAAGGTGATTATATGTGGGTGGCCGAGGACGTGACCAGGGGTGTTAGAGAATAAATGCCCTGATGATGCGGGTGTGATTGACTTGGGAGGTTGGGACATAAAAGTCGAAAGGGACCGAAAAAAAGAGGAATGGATGGAAAGAGTGCAAGCAGTGATTAAAGGGGAATCAGAGAGTTATCCGTCATTTCTGAATGCGCCTCGTGAGAATTTTTTTATAAAAAATTATATCTTATATTGTGCTTACGAGAAGAGAGTACGGGAATTTTGTGCACGGGTAGTTCTTCCTCCCTCTTTAATTAATCTAGCCATCCACATTATAAATGCAAGTCCTTATGCAGGGCATTTAGGGATTGATAGAACATCAAGGAGAACACGTGAATCTTTTTTCTGGTTAGGAATGAAAAAATATGGAGAGAATTGAATAAAAGGTTGTCATGCTTGTAACTGTTTCATAGAGCATAAAAACACTGTACCATAAGTCAGAAAGTAGCCTATGATTCCTATTAAATTTTATAGAGTGCATATGGATGTGATAGGACCATTTCCTACTGGTTTAACACAACATAAGTATATATGTGTATTTGTGGATTCATTTACACGGTACACTCATACTTACGCAATGTTGGATAAATCAGCAAATCCATTAGCCCAGGCACTGTGCACTTTTATCACTACATTTGGTTGCCTGAAAATTTTGATAAGTGATAATGGTCATGAGTTTATAAACAAGGTGGGGAAATCGGTCATGGACTTGATGAAAATTGAAAACTTTCAAGTAACTGCATATAGGCCTTCAGCTAATGGCTTAGTGGAATCGCATAATAGGGTAGAAGTGCGAATTTTACGTTACTTAGTGGATGATGACCCCATTCACTGGCACGCCATGCTTCCTACAGCGGAGCTAGCTTTGAACATTGCATATAATGCTTCGCTCAGGGACATGCCTTCCTTTTTAGTGTATGGACTGGATCCTGTGTTACCATATACGGTCCTCATTAATTTGCAACAATAGCCAAATTATTCAACTGAGCAATACCGTGTATAGCTATTATATCTATTAGGGAGGGTAATGAATACCACTGAAATAATAATGAAAAACACAGCTCAAACTATGATGGTCGGTTCAAAACCGCACCGGTAAAGGTATTTGTGATGGTTTGTATTTGAAACGATTACAACCCAAGAGCCAGCATATTTCAGTCCGTACCAAGTAAAGATGGGTTAATCTAGCACAGTTTTGATATAAAGCATTATTAATGACGCAGTGTCTGAACATCATCAGGCCCACATACATGTGGTGCCTGAAGAGGTAGTTTTCAAAAGTGTTAATCAGAGTGTTCCTCCTTACCCCTACATACGTAACATTCCTCGACTTAATGAGTAGAATTTTTTTTTCCTTTGCTGTTGTCGTTGTTTGAACAGAGTTTATTTTTTTCTTTTGACTTATTTTAAATAAACTTGATGATAACAATGTGTTTTTATGTTGATGCTTAATGTATAAATAAAGTGTTGTGGTAATTTTGCTGAGTGTTGCAATACGTATGACATACTGTTGAGTGAACCTAAAAACAATAAGCGATTAAATAGGTCAGGTGAGATCCGTCAGGTGGATGCTGTATTATTCATGTATTTATATGATTCCTGGTTGCTGGGGCCGGTGCGGTTCCCGAATGGCAAGTGGGTGCGGGATTTGGGTTCAGCCTTGAGGATAGGCAGTGTTAGAGAATATGTAAAAGTGAATACTTAATGTTATAAGAGAAGGGCGGGAAGATGAATGATTTTCTCGGGAAAACAGCTAGTGGCTACCGGTTGATAATTACAAGTGCAACTGTCATAGTGTTTAAATAAATGGTGAAACGGTGGTGATGAGTTGTGCAGCGAAATTATGCCGTAAACCCGGACAAGTAAAATCGAGGGATGAAGGAATATCTATTCCTAATCCTGTCCAGCACAAAAAGCTTGTGTCGCCCGCAACCAGAGGGAGGTTATTGATGATGTTGTATAATACTGATGTTGATATGATTTTTTTTCACTTTGGGTATTTTGTATTTTTGTTGCAGAGGTCATAAGAAGAAAAGAGTATTTTGTACATTTTTACATGCAATATTCCTTTTTTATTTAGTTTTCGTGGAAGGTGCGTTATTTTTTGGATATATATATATATATATATATATATATATATATATATATATATATATATATATATATATATATATATATATATATATATATATATATATATTGTTTAGTACATGCCATGCCTATTCCAGGTCGGAGCGTCCTCCAAATATCATAGACTAGTGAGGGCGAGTGCGCACCTCCTCCCGGAGTGAGGAGCTTTGGAGGAGGAGGGGGGGGGGAGGAATCTCCTAATTCTTGTATGAAAATATGTGTTGTACGTCAAGGTAAAAGAACTCTATAATTATGAGAATTCCATAAAACCTATAACTCAGCATGTTGTTGTAGTAAGATATCAATTTCATATCGAGGGGTAGTTAGTTGCCTTTGTGTGCTCGAGTACACAAGGCTCTCACCTGAGAGAATGTTAGCTGTGTACAGTGTGCTCACGAACCTTTTGTAATAAAGTGAAGAAATCAAATGTTCTGAGGTCTCATTATCCATGAATACGGGATGTATATATATATATATATATATATATATATATATATATATATATATATATATATATATATATATATATATATATATATATATATATATAAATATATATATATGTATATATATATATATATATATATATATATATATATATCTATATATACATATATTTATATATATATATATATATATATATATATATATATATATATATATATATGTATATATATATATGTATATATATATATATATATATACATATATATATATATATATATATGTATATATATCATTTAACGTTCGTTATTCACATGCATTATAATTAGTACTAAGGAAACTATTTTGGAATATATATATATATATATATATATATATATATATATATATATATATATATATATATATATATATATTTATATATATATATATATAAATATATATACATATATATATATATATATGTATATATATATGTATATATATATATATATATATATATATATACATATATATATATATATATATATATATATATATATATATATATATATATATATATACTGTATATGGTTATGACATGAATCTATATTACTAAAAATAATTAGATGGTTTATTTTTAAACAGAAATTATCTTTACTACAGTATAATCATTACACATTTTTATAAATGTTAGCACTGTGGCATCCTAGTAGTTAATATAGGTTAATTAGTTTAATAATATTACCTCATAATATGATATCATAGACGTATCCACTCTATAATGATAAATTGATTTTTCAAGGGTAAAAGTCTATACCTATAGGCTTATAAGAGGAATATCCAATAAGCATATTTCATCTGGTCTAACATGTTATTTATCCATAGTCTAAGAAAAAAAAATTAACCTATTAAATTTTGGATACTGAGAGAGGAAAATCACTTATCCTTATGGAAATTATCAACATTTTTTTCCCCTCACAATACTATTAATTTTTAATTCGCTCGGCCATGGGATTAGAGACCCATGGGGAAACTATTTTAACGAAAAATACTTCTGCCTAGGCAACGACTTGAATCTTAGCCCTTGATGGAAATAAATAAAGAGGTTTGAAGTGATCATAAAGATATGATGAGAGATAAGAGTTGAATCCAGACTCTTTCATACATATTGTTGTCGAATTCAGCATTTGTACTCAAAATCGAAATCAATCTTTCTCCTCCATTGTAACTTATAAGTATGTTTTTAACACTAGGTTGTTTTATAATAATATCATCACTAACATGTGTATTTAGTTTATTCAAATTAATATACTAGTATACTGTAAGAATGGATTTGCTTTATCAAGGAATCACATATATGAGGAAATTCTTTTGACGGATCGTAATTCTGTCCAAGGAAAAATGCGAATCTTAGCGCCGATTAGAAATATAGATAAAAGCTTGATTTAACCATTCCAAACTTTAAGGATATAGGAGTTGACTCCAACACTGCATTACACATTACTGTCGAATTAAGGAATAATAGTACAT
>NC_090737.1:78675727-78710727 GCF_036898095.1 Palaemon carinicauda
TGCATTTTCATTGAAGGTGTTAATCATTAACTATACTTTTGTGAGTTATACTGTAGATTGATGATTAGTGATTTATTTTTCCTTAGTAGATAGTAATTTTGCCACAAATATTGTCGTAAAATGTAAGTAGGCTATGTGGATTTGGAACTCTTGAAATGGGGCCCCAGCTAGGAAATAACCAATTCAGTGACAGGTAAGGTAGGTGTTTTAGAATCTAGAAAAACTGGCCGAAGACTTTTTTGCTTTGCTGTAGGAAAATTCGCCTCAAAGACTTTTCACCTCAGGAAATTTCACCAAAGGAAAAACTTGTTGAATTCTGTGTCTGTTTGAAGCATGACTTTGAACCAATTTCCACAATGTGTCAATAGACATTCTTAACCATATGGAATAAGCAAGCTGTTATATTTGTTGGTGGGAAATACATCAAAGAAAGCATTGCTTATTGCGTTCTTGAAATCAACCATTAAGGTTTCGGGCTCTAATAATGGGTTTAAGTCCTTCAACGCATTGATGAGTCTGCTGTATGTTGCTTGTGGTTTACTAAGTAGCAAGGTAAAACTACATGGTATGCTAGCATTTCTTATAACAGTATGCAATGTGAATAATTGATAATAAGTATCTGGGCTGCATTTAAAAGTGCCATCACATGCCCAGTCCTTTTTTTTCTCAAGGTTATTCAATTCATCATTCGTGCCAAAACGTAAAATTCTTTCCTAACAATCTGCACCACTATCTTATACTAAAAATGTATCCCTGTTTTCAAGAAATCTATATTCTTCTGGTATTATATACCCACTTCTACCCATTGGGATAGTGAGAGCTTGGCTTTTCTTGTGCCTCAAGCCTATAATATTGCAAGATGAATGTGCTGAGATCAGCATTATAATCTAATTTTTTTTTTTTTTTTTTTTTTTTTTTGTATACTAAGTTTTGAAGGATGACCATGCTCACCGAACGTTTTACATATAGAAGGAATATCACCTTCATGCACAATATGCACTCTTTCTTTGAACACTTCATGTTGAATTTCCAATATGTTTTCACACCATCTTTTCTATCTAGCCGGTAAACAAAGTTGAGTTCATCAACTATTTTCAGTCTGCATGTACTAGTTTCCACTTGATAGATCATTGTAATGAGCCGGCTAGCTGGACACTAATATTTGTCGAATGAATAAAGAAACCATGTTTAACATTTTATGTTTGGATGCCAGATAACTTATGATCAATCACAAGAGTATATGTGCCGGAATTACTTTATTTCTCCATTGGGTATTTAGATTATATAAGAAGGTTGTATAGCTTAATTTCTACTTGGTTATTTAGCAACGTACAGTATTTCACTTATCAAACCTTCAAACTTTTCCGAATACTTGAAGGAATATAATAGCATTTCATCTTATTTCAAGAAGGTACTGCTTTCCTGATCTTCAGACTTTTCCACGTAAGTAAAGAAATAAAATTTTATCCTCTTTACAGCAACTCTGTCTTGTGGCAAAATTTCCTATACGTCGATTTATCCTGAGGCAAATTTTCTAACGGAAAATTTGATTATGACGAATTACCCGGACACAGGAATTTTAGGTTAGGCTAGGCCCATTTATTTCTGAATATTGACTTCCTGTCTCAAATGTTGCATAACACATGTACAGAGAGAAATTATCTTAGGTTAGGTTTGGTGAATTGTTGTTTCATGGAACAAGTATGAAAATACGCTGGCCAAGGACCCTTTGGAACCCTGTATTGAATATTGTAGACTTTGTTTTTAATATCAGCCTTAAAAGTTGAAATTCTAATCCAACATACTTAACCATGCCAGGAGGCTTTACCTCTGTTGTGCCAACATATAATATACTCCATTTAATATGATAATTACTAGTATTATTATTATGAGTTGATCAAACTTTATTTTTTCTCTTGCAGATGCTTTAAAGAGAAAATTTACCATCTTTGAATCAACGTTTTGAAGGGGGCTGGCTAAAATAAAAGGACGTAAGAAGTGGCTTAGGAGGAGACTGTCCCAAAATGGAGGCTCTTTGAGTTAATATTGTTCCTGACTGATGGCTCCTGTATGGTTTATATCATGGGGTTTAGATGTTGTAGTATATTTCATTATTTAAATCGATTTTTCCATAATTTATTGTTTTAAGTCAATTTCTAATATTCTATATTGATTTCTTTACCATTTATTATGGTATTTAAAGGAAATTTTATATGTGACTTCTGTTTTGGAAACTGTTCTCAAGGTTCTCTGTACACTATCTAGCTAGTTCTAGAGTAGAGTTACTTATTTCCACTCCTTCAACTGGGAATATAATTGAGCATGGTTTTGAGCGAGTTTGTGAGAAGGATATGTCTTATTTTTTATTTTATTTTATACAGATGTCTCTGCAAAATATGTATATACATTGTTATAAAAGCCTATCTCAGAAAATACTTTTATCTATTATCCTTAAGACTAAGGGGGTAACTGTCTTTACCACTAATCGTTACAATATGGCACACAAAAGATTTTGTACCACGGCCATAATATTATGTTTTCACATTGTCACAGAAACTTCATTTATCCTATAAAATTTATGCTGAACACTTTTTATTACGCTCAGGGTTATACTGTACGAGAAATACAAAAGTCCTGGTTGGACACAATGGTGATATTTGATTGATCTTTTCAAATATATTTGTAGCATTTGATTATCAAGTACTGTATCACCACAAAAAAAAAAAAAAAAAAAATGGCCAGTGTTTGGAGGCCATAACATCCTGAAATTCTACCTCGCCTCATTACTAAAATATTCACATAATGTGTTTCTTTATATTTACAGCCTCTTGTGTAGGCCTTCGGTTTAGAGCATTTAAGTTTTCCCAGCCAACAACAGTGCCATTATGCCAATGCCCTGTAATTATTATTCTACCATTATTTACAGCTTCCTTATCAATTAACTCTGGTGCTATTTCACTACGTTTAAAGAATTAATTATGTAACATAAGGGCTGTTAGTGTAATTAGCTTGACATGTTAGAGGATGTTCTAATTGCCTGCCTAAATATCTGGAAGCAACTAACCAACATCTCAAAAGGAATTTTCAGATATTCTCCTGGTTCTAAAAAGTCGATAGTTATGAATGAGATTCTCCATCAGTAAATACTTTCCTTTACATGGCTTCATCAACAATGGTTTCAAAGGAAAATCATCTGCTATTATTACATAAGGTGTTTCTCTCTGAATTATGGAATACAGACAGGCGGGGGAATTCATGATACAAAGGAAACAGGTCTCTCCTGTCCAATTTCTTCTCATTTTATTTCTTTTCCGGCTTAGAATAATGAAAAAAGACATTTCTGTTTTTTTTTTTTTTTTTAAACCCTGAGTTCCTGAGGTTTATGCCATCACAATGCAATACGTGACTTTTTACCATTGCCCTCCTAATATTTCATGTCCGCATTTGTTCATAATGTAGCTATCGTGTAGGTGGAGCAGTTTTCCTTATTGGCAGGACCAACGTGAACCCTCTAGCTGTGTTTAATTTATGGTTTTATACTTTCTGTCACCAGAAAGCTTTTCAAGCTAATAAGCAGCAATAACCTTTGGGATACCTAACAAAAGACAATTCTGATACCAACCTATCATACAGAAAGACGAAAAAGGTCATTTTTATTCAACCTCATTCGAATCACAACAACCAAATTGAAATTTCCTCTTATTCCACCCAGTTTGACGTATTTTGCATTTTTGTGTTCCTCAATTTATTCCAGATGAGATAAATAATGTATAATATACAAAGGGACAACTAAATCAACATACATATTTTACTACATTGGAAAAGCCAAATGATAATAGGATTTTATTCAGTCACATCAAACAAAAAGATTTGACGTTCAAAAGTAATTGGATTCGCCCTGTGATAAACAAGAAGATATTTAGATATCTAGAGCTTCATATATAAATGTAAATTGTTCTTATCTAAAACAGCAAAAAACAAGTTTATGATGAATTCTCTAGAAAACTTTCCAAGTTACTTTCTCAAGATTCCATGTTAAGGTTGTAGAAATTCATATACTGAACCATCTGGCAAGTATCTTACCTACAGATTAAAACCATATAAATGTAAAAATATAGATCATCCGTTAAGACAGAACGTAATTCGAGAGAAGACTACTTCCACCTGTGCCATGTGATGTGATTTACGTAGGGTAAAAAGTTTTCTTTTTTAAATGTCTTCCCAATTTTTCCAGATGTAAAAAGAGGACATAAAGGGTTTAGACCTGCATTGGCAATTTGTTCTCCTTCTACATAGAACGCCGAGACCTCAATCTGTCTCAGATCTCGGCCGTGACTGCAGTGTCGAACTGGTGCTCCATTTTTGGTGTTATTGTTTTTCCTATATCTCCACCATTTTTTCCTTATCTTCTATTGATTTTTTTGTAACCTATTGTTGATTAGATTGGCTATTCATTCGTCACAATATCAAAATGCTAACGGGTATTTGTTGCACTCTGACAAAGGGCATAGATGTGTCAAGGCACCTAAATGTTGGTGATTCCGGTGAGCCATCAACTAGTCCTGGCCAGAAGAAGTTATTCCACAAAACCATGATTTTATGCATGTGGTAAAACTTTGACTGGAAAACTAAGAATCATTATGGAAGCGGCAAGTGATTTAGAATAAGACTAAAAATGCTACAGATGAACTCACGTCTGAAGAGGGATAGGACAAAGGGTAAAGTAAAATTAAAGAAGGAAGACCTCAAGTAAAGAAACGAGAAAAAAAAACGATATAGCAAACTTTGTCATGAAAATAAGAAATAGACTCCAAAAAAGGCAAAAGGAAAAAAACAGTAAAGAATAATTCTTATTTTAAATAAACAAAAAACAAAAACCTGGAAGTAAGAAATCAGATATTGAATGAGTCATTGAAGCTGGTGGTTGGATAGATAGTATTGTTCGGAATAGGAGATTACGCAGGAGTTGAAGACTGGGTTTTGGCAGTGTATGATTTATCCAGTGAAAAATATTTGGAGCTTGATGGGTTTGAAAGGGATCAAGACGAAAATATAGAAACTGATAATTTTCTTAGTCATAATCGTAGTGCACATGATGGATCAGGGGGGTGTTGTGGGTAATCCTCCCTCTCCCATTCCCCTACTTTATTCCACCTGGCCTGAGCAACGATGCATATGATAGGTGGACCAAAGATGTGGTACTACCACTCAAACTTCCTCTCGATTATGTTCCTAGCCAACCGAGAATACCAGTGTATCCATGGAGTAGGTGCAATGCCAATGACATTAGGTAATACCCTGGCATTACGATGTCGATATGTATTATTAGCTTGCCCTAGATAAGGATATTGCTGGCAAGGAGCAAAATGTATCCAGTGGCGTCTTCTCAGCGCTGAAGTCCCTTCAAACATTCAACAAGAGGACTTTACTGAAGGTGAAGATTTCTGATTTGATTATCATTTGGCCCTCCTTGCAGTATATCAGGGAAAGATACATGAATTTGTATGCCATAAAGCAATATCTGTCACTCGACAAAGGGGTGTTGAAGTGGAATTGGCACCCCTTAATCAAGGTATGTAACCTGATGAAACCTGTGAAGTATGGCATGAGATTTTACTTTCGGTGCAAGGAGAAGGCTTTGTCCTTCAGTTCATCGTTTGCCATGGTGTTTCTTGGTCTTTGTGTGACATTGTTTCCCAAATCACAGCTCAGCACTTATGCAAAGGTTGCACTGTCGTCATGAGCTTTTATAGTTATGCTTCCCTCACACAAGAGCTTTATGAAAATGACTCACTGTTGCGGCACTCGGCATTGTAAGCAGTGCTCAGAACTCTTTGAAGTAAATGGCAAAAAATGATCCTTCCATCAAGAAGAAATGACTTTCGAGAGGAAAGGTAACACTGACATGATATCGGGTTAGTCAGCTTCTTCACTAATACATACAATGAAAGCACCAGGAAAGGTAACACTGACATGATATCGGGTTAGTCAGCTTCTTCACTAATACATACAATGAAAGCACCCAGCACTTCATCCACAAACATAAGGTTAGAGAATTAACTTTATGAAAAAGTGATTATATATAGGTCAGAGGTTACAAGACAGTACATCAATTTGTTTAGGGGGCCTGGACCTCTTCAACAAGTTACTGAACTATTAACCGTTTGTGAGTATGATAGTCCGCTGGAGCAAGAAAACTGTGTTTGACCTGCAACAACTTGCCCTTCTGAAAGTCTTTGCTAACTATAAGAATATAGTACACATAGGAAAGATGCTCTCCCTTTGTAAGTGTCACAAAGTGAATGATGACACCCTTCTGTAGTACAATAAAGATAAGTGGTCCCACTCTGGCCCCATAATAGACTCTGTCTCTCTTTTTTCCTCCTGGCAAAGGAGCTGATGGTCCTTCGTGTCTTGATCCATCTCCACGGCCTGCTGCTTCTCCAATGCACGGTAGTCGTTCGGATCTTGCTGATCTTCTTCCACTGGCAAATTTTGAAGAGGTAGATGAACTTGGACCTATCTCCCGTAGGACTGTTCACGATCTTCAAGATCTGTTGAGGCCTGGGAATCATAAGCAATAGGAAATAAGGGAAGCCTTATGCCCTATTCTCTTAATGAATGGCATATGGTGTGACACAATGTTCCAGTGTTCATGGGGCAAGATTGTTCTATGGCCTGCTTGACTGCTTCTGGAATTAGCGTCCCTAGCAAGAGTTTTGGTTCTCTCTGCTAAAGTCCATCAAGGTGTACCTGGAGACGAGAAAGTTGAGCTAAAATCGGCCCATGAATCTTCCAATATAATAAAATTCAAGATTGTTAAAAATAACAACTATAAGAGCACAAGTAAAACTCATGAAGGCAAAAGATAAAAGGATAACGACGCTCATACATTGATCTTTTTTGTTTTTTAAATGTGCCTCTAATTCCTATATCTTATTTTGATGGCCATGTATGGTATTGTAGGATGCAGCCGCAGGGTCATCTACATCTTCAGAAGAAGCAGCAAGCATGATATTACCCAATGCATTGGCTGCTAACGAGAAGAGAACACTCATCTAAAGATTTTCTCTAGAGGTACACTTGTGAAGATTCAACTTTCATCTTTATCTACCTACCAAGGGAAAAGAGTTATTTCTAAACATTAAACGCTCCTATTGTAAAGTATATTATTATATTTTTTACATTTATAGTAAATCAGTATACTCAGAAGAGGAAAATAACAGCTATTTCTACCTTCTTTTGGAATTGTGGAAATTGCGATAATTGACACATGAAAACAAATGTTTTGCCATAAATTTTGTTATATACCTACTCGATACACCATACTTCAGGTGTTAAGGGAAGTTTACATGGCTTTAGAGGGGCAGGAGCTCAAAAAAAAAAAGAAAAAAAAAAAAAAAAAAAAAAAAGAGCAGTCTTTGATAACAGTTAAGAGAACAACGAGCACAAACAACTTTAAACTGAAGGTTCAGGGTAACTCCAATAGATTAACCTTACATCTCCCCCTGCAAAACAGGCATTGAAGCAAGTTTGTGACGTGGCGAAATATCTACATGCAAAGTAAGGGTGGAATCTTGCATGGGTCCAGAGAGTGGCCATTAACCGTCATTATATGAGAGAAACAGATAAAAGGAAAGATCTATTTCTCTCTCTGCAATGTCAGTTACAACGGCAAATAGGCACATTTCCATTTTTTTTCCGTGTGTCTAACAGACTGATCTCTTCCCAAAGAAATAGTAACTCATTAGCCGGCTGGAAAGGTCCATGCCCCTAATATATTCCATGTAATTCTTAATGACTTTCGGTCTCCCCATGGTTATTTCTTTATACATGAACTTGCCCTCCACATGACCCTGATATGGTAGATAGACTGGTCATTTCTGTATGGTATGCATTAGTAATCAGGCTGAGTAACGTAAGCTCCCATCAACATATGATGAAGTTGTTGCATTTCCCCCTGAAACATCTATTAATGATGCAAGGACTGAATTTTTGCCATAGCCAGAAGCATTTCCTTAAATCTCTAACAAGGCTGAGAGTGACAGTATAATGATTGTCCTTTTCATAAAGGTCTTGTGCATGGGGAACCGAATTCTAAAAGTTATTTGTGAAGACATGGTAACCTTAGCGTAAGTTTTAATCCAAGAATAAGAAAATTATGCCATGCAGAGATGAAGAAACACCACAATACACAGTGACATTAGTAACACTTGCTACACCTTTTTTCTTGTAACATGACGTTTGACTAATGTTTTCCTTATTATTCTAATTTTTGCCAGAAATATTCTGATAACATAACAATTTTTATTAATATATTCATGAACGAAATTATACCAATATCACTATAATGTAAATAACATAGTCGCTGCAGATGTTTCAACATTTGCAAGAAATTTTTTTATTCTAGTTTCTAGAATTATTTTTAGTCATAGAATCATGGCTAATTACTCAGATCCATATAAAATTTTCAACATTATATACTCATGTATGTGGTACTTTTTATACTATTTTGTTGAAATAGCTTATCTTACCATCATATAATGAAGTGTATTGCCTTCCATTCTGAAATACATCTTTCGATGATACAAGGACTGAATTTTTGCCAAAGCTTTAGCCATTTCCATATACCTTTAACAAGGCTGAGAATGACAGTATAATGATTGTCATTTTCATATAGGTCTTGTGCATGGGAAACAAAATTATAAAAGTTATCCATGAAGATATGGTAACCTTTGCGTAATTGCCAATCCGTAAGTAAGAAAATCATGTAATGCAGAAATGATAAAACACCAATATAAATAGTGAAATTAGCAACAATCGCTAAACTCATTTTATCTTGTATCTTGACATTTGACTATTTTTTTCCTTATTCTTCTACTTTTTTTTTTTTTTTTTTTTTTTTTGCAGAAATTGCCTAATAACATAAAATTTATTGATTATTTTTAGGTGCAAAATTATACCAAAATTATCACTACAATGTAATTAACAAAGTCGCTGCATTTTTTCAAACATTTGAGTGTGGATCTTATGCCTTACTTAAAAAATTATTTATGATCATAAAATAGTGACTAATTATACGAATATATATATATATATATATATATATATATATATATATATATATATGTGTGTGTGTGTGTGTGTGTGTGTGTCAGTATATATTGTCCTAATCCTTGTATGCAACATATGTGTTTTATACGCTGAGATTAATGACCTTTTTAAGAGTTCCATGACTGTCACAAATTGTAGGGCACGATCACTGAACTCTGTTATAGGTGACGTGTACCAAGTCTCATAAGGTGATGTGTTGAGACCCTATTGCTGAACATACATGATAACATCTATATAACAATAATATAGCGAATTAATTTTGTAGATTTTTGGCTCCAAAAATCATGTATGTCCAACTTATCTAGGGTTTCATGAGGAAGAAAATTTTCTAAAATCATTTTTTGTTAACAATGGTTCCCTCTGAACCTCTATTACAATTAAGTCAAGAAGTTTTTAGGTAAAATTTATAGTAAAAATTTAGCAATTCAAACGGTCAGTGGGAAAAAGTTATATGTCTCCTTTCCGTACTATGGTCATGTTTCATGTTTTATCCCCACATAGATTTGAAACTAATTTTTACTAACAAGCTCTCGGCTGGCTCACTTTCTAAATATAAGGAGAGTCTGCCTACTCCCTTGTGTTTTGGTGTCATATTCACTTTTCAATGTGCACTCTGTAATGAGTGCTACACTGGAAGCACATCTAGACAGCTTCAGTGTAGGATTTCGGAGATCATGGGGAGATCGGTACGAACCAATATACCTTTAAATAAGAAGCCAATTTCAGCTTTTTATGACCACGCATTCAAATCTGGTCATGCCATTTCGAAGGAAAATTTCAAAATTACAGACACATATAGTAGCGTCAGCCAATTGAGAATCTTAGAGTCTTTATACATTTTTTAGACAAAACCCAGCTTGAATGAGGGCTTACCTGTTAAGTTGCCGGTGACCCATTGATCCCTTTGGTCTATGGGTTGCTGCTTTGGATTGGTGGTCATCGTCTCCTGCGGGTGACTAGGTATATTAATTATCGAGTCTCTTATATAGTTATATAGTATATGTCTTTTATATGGTTTTATGTTCCTTGATTAGTTTGATTTTAGAGCTAGTTGGGCAATTCTTGGAAGTATATCTTCCTAACTATGTACTTAGGATGATTTTTATTAATTTCATTAATTTTACATAATGATTATTATAGATAGGCTGAGGATGACATAAGTTATGTCGAAAGCTACCGAATAAAGATGATAATAGCAGCATTGACTATTGTATTTCTACTAAAATTGCGATTCCCGAGAGGAACCAAAATATCAACTATATATATATATATATATATATATATATATATATATATATATATATATATATATATATATATATATATATATATATAATGTGTGTATATATATATATATATATATATATATATATATATATATATATATATATATATATATATATATATATATATATATATATAAATATATATATATATATATATATATATATATATATATATATATATATATATATACGTACATATATAATATATATATGTATATATATTATAGGGTGAGGGGGTCTTCGTGGCTGGGTTATTTAGTACTCGTCGACATTTTTGTTTTTTTTATTTGTGACCCTATTCTCTACACATTTCAAACAACATTATTGGAAACCTCTATTGCTATATCTCGTTAATTGTGATTCCTTTGTATTCTATTTCTTGCATGTTACACATTTTTATTAATATTTCCAATAAAGGCCTCTAGTATAATAACTTGATTACAAAATTCGTAATACTAGGTGGGTGAATCCCTTGGTTCTGCTATATCAACTCTATAGAAATAAGCACTAAGCACTAATAGACATCATTAAGTCATGAGAGAATTTCACTAAATAGTTATTCGATGTGTGGCATATTCTATCTAGCTTAATCCCTTACGAACTCTATTTTTCCTCCTTAAATTATAAAAGACCTCTTGATAACATCTCTTACTTACAATTTTGTTTGTGTCCACCGTAAAGACCGTCCACCTCTCTCCCCTAAATGGGCCCCCGGGTATGTTCCTGCCGAGGGTACGGGACCGTTAGGACAAACCCCTCACTTTGTCTCATGTTTCTATATTTCATTATTAACATCCCTTAAGCTATTGTTATTTAAACAGCAACCCTGACAACCTCTTTTTTTTTGTCTCTAACTCTAAGAACAATGTGCTTTTTTACCTTATATTATAATTCCATCTTAAAGTCGTCGATGTCAATTCTCACCAAAACACGTCTGCACTCTATGGCTGCCCTGCGCTCAAGAACAACCTGTCGCTTTCCCAAGCGCTTGAGAAGGAGTATGGCGGGAGATGGCTGAATGGTTCTTTTGTTTTTCTTTGTTACTAACATATAAAGGGTGTCCCCAAAATTATTGTTTCTGACTAAAACTTCCTCATTTTAATTTTCTTATTATTTTATAAGTGTATGCCTCTATTTGTGACCGGAATTTAATTACAAATTTTGGATTTACCACGAATAGTCATTCAAAGTTGGGCGGGGAAAAGGTGAAATTTCCCTGTGGTGAAATTTTCCCTGCATGAGACATCCCTGCGTTTACACCCGCCCCTTTGAAGCCTCTTGAGCACAAGGGGGTTCAACGCCTTATCGCTCTGTAATGCCCATTAGATCCGTCTCCTCCTCTAAAATCAAAATAAGTTTCGACAGCGGTCTGTCGTATTCCTTGCCCTCTCTCCTGACAGTCACCGTCCTCACCAAACCATCTTTCCCTACTTTGGTCTGCACTACTCTAGCCAATGGCCAATGGCAGCGTGCTTCATTCTCTTTGACCATAAGGACTACGTCTCCCACCCTGACGTTTCGTCGCTCTTTGAGCCATTTCTGTCTCTTCTGCAGACCCAGTAGGTACTCACGTTTCCAACGGGCCCAGAACTGTTCGGCCATATGCTGCACCTGCTTCCATCTTTGCTTAGAGTGACCACCTATTGCAACGTCGCAGCCTACAGGCGAATCTGCCATGTTTAAAAGCTTGTTCGGTGTGAGTGGAACCGGGTCTCTATTGTCTGAGGTGACAACAGTAAGGGGTCTGCTGTTAACCGTTGCCTCCACTTCACAAAAGAGCGCACACAGCCCTTCATAATCCAATTTCTGTGTCCCCAAGACTATATCTAAGACCCTCCTCACGGTACCTATCAACCGCTCCCATGCTCCTCCAAAATGTGAGGCGCCGGGCGGATTGAGAATAAATTCCACCCCACACCCGAGCAACTCATTGCGCACCTTGTTTCCTGCCAAGAACTCATAACTGGAGTCGAGAACTTTCCGCGATCCCACAATATTAGTGCCGCAGTCGCATCTAACTGTCTTGACCTGACCACGACAAGCCAAAAACCTCCTGAAGGCACTAATGAATGAATCTGATGTGAGATTCGAGGCCACCTCCAAGTGTATGGCCCTCATGTTCAAACAAGTGAATATAACTCCCCAATGCTTCATCTGTGCCCTTCCTCATTTTACGAAGAATGGCCCAAAAAGGTCCACTCCGGTGCGATAAAATGGGGGTTTCCCCGACTGCACTCGATCGGGTGGTAGATCGGCCATTAGCTGCTCGATGGCTTTTCCGTGTGCCCTGCGACACCTGACACATCTACTCAGCACGCGTCGCACTGCTGCATGGCCCTTAATTACCCAAAATTTCTCCCTCACCTATGGTTAGAATGCTCATGATAATACTGGATCACCATGTCTGTCAAGTGTCCCTTATACGGCAAAATAATTGGATGCCTTTCGCTTGGAGAGATATTTGCCAAAGATAACCTACCTCCAACGCACAGAAGCCCATTTCTCAGGATTGGTTTCAACCTTCTTAGGGAGCTAGAGGCCCTAATAGTTCCTCCCTTCTCGAGGCTCTCTATCTCTAACTCGTAATCAACACGCTGTGTTACCTGCACTACCACCGTTTCCGCCAAGCTAATAATTTCGGTGGACAGATGCACACCTAGCTCGCTGAGCAGCTGCCGATGTTTATAAATAATGTATCTAGCAAATAGCAACAACCAACCCAAAGCTCTAAGGAGCTTGATCCAACTAGAATAGTGGTGGATGATTTTATACATACCTGTTTGCCTTATGTCCATCCCAATCCTGAAACTAATTATTTTGTAGCCTCTAGTTCCTGTTGGTCGTATCTCACGCTTAACCTCCAATCCCTCCACACCATCTGACATTTGAGCTGGCTCGGTTGGCCAGAAACACTCCTCCTTCAACAGAAACTCCGGACCTTTTTTCCACCTTTCAGACTGCTTGGAACGTGTTGCATCGTCTGCTGGGTTCTCCCCAGAGTTAACGTACCTCCACTCTTTCTGATCACTGCCCTCCCTTATCATAGAGACCCGGTTTGCCACAAATGTCTGGTATCTGGCCTGATCGTTCCTAATATAGCGCAAGACGGTCGTTGAGTCGATCCAATAATAGACCCCATCTACCCTGAAATCTATCATGGTCAGAATAGTGTTTCCTAGTCTTACGGCCAGCACCGCTGCACTAAGTTCTAGGCGGGGCACCGAAACATGCTTCAGTGGTGCTACCCTTGCCTTTCCCATGATGAATCTGCAAGATACGTTTCCCCACAGATCCGAGACCCGCAAGTATGCCACTACTCCCAAAGCCATGACGCTTGCATCTGAGAACAAATGCAACTGTACTAGGGTGGCTGATTCCCATGGAATAACCTTCAGGCTTCTGGGCACACTGGTCCCGCTGGTCTGGCTCAGCCTCTTTGCCCACGCCTTGATACGGTCCGTAGTGTCAGGGTCCAACTCCATGTCCCAGGCTATCTTTAATCGGCAGAGGTCCTGCATGATGACCCTACCCTCGATTAAAACTGGCGCCAATATTCCGAGTGGATCGTAAATCGAGGCTATGGCTGACAACAGGTCCCGCTTAGTCCTTGGGACTGATATTAGCTCTGCGTGGACACCCAATTCATCAGTGGCCAAGTCCCACTGCACTCCCAAAGCCTTTGTCTTATGTGACTCTGATCCCTCTATAAGCTCTGAGGTGCTCCTACTGTACCACTCCCTCGGGATCGATGACATAACCTCCACGCAAGGGCTGCTGAACTTTGTCAATGTAAACCCCCCTTTCTTGCAGAGCTCTTTAACCTCCAACAAATTGACTAACAGTGCATCTTTGCGATCCTCGGCTCTCAAGCAGTCATCTACATAAAAATTGTTGGCAACTGTGAACCGTGCTTCCTCTGAAAATTCATTCCCAAAGTCGCTTGCCGTCTGTTTCAGCACGAAGTTTGCAATGCTCGGAGAAGAGCAGGCCCCGAACAGGTGGACTGCCATTCTCCACTCTTTGGGTTCCTCGTCAAGACCATTTTCCCACCAAAAGAACCTAAGGTAATCCCGCTGATGCTCTGGTACCCGTACCTGATAGAACATAGTATTTATATCTCCTGTATAGGCAAATAGACCTCCCCTAAACTTTACAAACACACCCAACAGAGAGTTCATCATATCAGGTCCCTGCAAGAGTAGGTCATTTAAGGATATACCCTCCACCTTGCTTGCACAGTCAAATACAACACGGACCTTGTCTGGCTTGTCTGGATGTTGCACACCAAAATGAGGAATATACCACACATTTCCCTGGCTGGCTGCAGTCACTCGCTCAGCATAGCCTTTCTGTTGCATCTCTCTCATGAAGGCACTATACTGCTTAGCGTAGTTACCATCCTTCACTAGCTTCTTACGAAGGCTGTGCATACGGCGCAATGCGATGTCCCTTGTTTCTGGCAATGGCCCATGATTGCCACGCAGAGGCAATGGTACCTCGTAAGTTCTTCCTTTCTTTCTAACCCCTTTCTCTATTATCTCTAGCCATTTCCTGTCCTCTGCAGACATTTCCCTTCTGTTAGATGCAACATCGTCATACTCGCGATTGTAACTCTCAACCAGTATGCGGTCTAACTCAAGGCGCTTGCTTGTCACTTGGATCTTATTGACATGCTCTTGTCTCCTTTTGTCCTTTGCTCCACATACCACCCAGCCCAATAATGTTCGTATGGCATGGGGTTCATGGAGGCGTGATGAATTAATAACTTCCCTTGGCTCAAGTAGGTGAGGCACATTGTTCCCAATTAATAAACCTACCTCAGCTTCTACCTCTGGGATGTAAATCTCTCGCAAGTGTGGCCATCGTTCCAGATCTCTGGACCTGACTACATCGCACTCGTCTATCGGTATGCGAGGGGCACTCAACACCGGGGGGAGTGTAATACAAGTCTTGCCCTCATAGTCCAATACTGACAATCCCGAGACTAGAGTGCATGCAACTTCCCCTACTCCGTTGATGGTTTCAACATTCACCTTAACGTCCTGCCTCTCAGTGCTGCCTAGGGTCTGCATTAAAGCTTCCGAGACAAAGCATGTGGAACTCCCATTGTCCAAGAAAGCCTTCGTGAAAACCTCCCTTCCTTCCCTTGACCTAATCCTTATCGGCACAACTGACATCCCTGTACCAATGCTACCTCCTCTAACCGCCCTGAACATAGCAATTTTGTCATGTGTTCCTTCCTCCTGAGCCACTAAGGCTCTATTTGAGTGCTCAGATCCTATCACTTCTACTTCTTGGACCACTTCTGCTCCTTGGACCACTTCTACTTCCTGGTGTCGATGCAACAGCGTTGGGTGATTCCCATTGCATATGTTGCAACTTTTCCTGTTTCTGCAATACTGAGACCTATGACCACTTCTCAGACACCCAAAACAGAGCCCCAACTCCCTTATGGCTTCCAGTTTTTCCTCAGGTCCCATTTGAGATATTTGGTGGCATTCATCCACTATATGGGGTCCTGTACAGTACCAACATGAAAGCGGGGCAGTTCTGTTACATGAAACTTTCCTAGCCTTAGTTGGACACTCAGCCTTGACTGGTGCTTTTCCTTCTCCTACCCGAGGGGTGTCTTCCCTTCTGCCCCTCTGAAATAGGTTCAAGACCCTAGCCTCTCCTTCAATGAAACTCACCAAATCATCAAACGACACAGGCCTCTTTTTTTTCTCATTAATCTTATCAGCAACTCTCCACCATCGAGCCTGCACCCCTAAGGAGAACTTGCCAATGATCAACATCATTGTTTTTGGATTTTGTAATTCGGCAATGCCATAAGGGACGCACGAAATTGCATTCCTGCAAGTTTTGAGTGCCACCGAGTACTCGTCATACTCTTCCGCGTTGTTTTCCCTTATATCTTTCCATTTAATGATCTTTTCCACAAATGCGGTGGCTATCTGTTCTAGGTTTCCATATCGCTCCTCCAGCAACTTCCTTGCCTGCTTATAGCCCTCTGAAGCTTCTAAGTGGATGCAAGATGCCACAATATCGTTTGGCATGCCTGTCGTGTATAAATCCAGATACCTCAGCCTTTCCTTATCATTCGTCAACTGGCTACTAAAGACTTCATCGAAAGCGCGAATGAACTTAATATACTTTGTACGATCCCCATCAAACTTAACTATATCCTGCTTGGGCATCAAGCTTTTAAGGTTGCAAGAGATTAGCGCCTGCATGACTTCCCTATTGCTCAAGTCCCTCTGGTCATTCTCGCCCGAGCAACGGCATCCACTTAACCCAATCTCGGGCGCTTCCGTATTCAAATGCATGGGTCTCTCACTCCCGCTTACATCAGGGCTTGTGTGTTCTCTTACCCTAGGGAGGTGAGTTATTTCCTTTTCTTTTACTCTGACTTCTCTCAGGGCCTTCTCCTCTGCCTCCACTCCAGCTAACTCTGCCTCTAAACCGACCCTCTCCCTCCTAGCCTTTAGCGCTGCTTCCTCTCGCTCTATGGCGTCTATCTCCTTCATCGCCCGTAATTGTGCTGCCAACCTGGCTCGAGGAAGCAGCTAATACTGCATGTCTGCTCCCAGTAGAACTCGCGCGCGACCGCTGAGATCTCCCGGAAGCAACAGATTGCATACCAATGACTGATGCGCTATCCCCCAAATTTAAATGTCCTTCCTCTTCCCTGGACTCTTCAGTGCACTCACCTACCTTATGGCCCTGATTAACCCCACTCTCCTGCCTAACCTCAAGTCCCCGCAAAAACTCCTGTACCTCTACGCCATCCTTCTCTAGGGCTTCACTTAGACGCTGACATAACTCAGACTTGTTCCCTCCTCTTGGGAGGCCTCTAACTTCCAACTCCTCTCTCAATTGCGCAACCTTTAGGGTCTCCATTTTCCTAGGCCCCGTTCTGGCACTCCCTATGAGCTAACAAATTCCCTAGTTGAATCGTAGCTGACCTAACCGATGAGTGGCCGAGAACCTGCACTACTCAAGGAAGACCACCATCAGTACCTATGTTGCGACTGCCTAAATCCTCTAAGCCTAGAGACTGTCCGTAAATGTATCAATGTCTCGTGGCCCAGCCTCCTACCTGAAAGATCTTCTATTTGACATATCCCGGCCTTTACCTGAAAGAACTCCTACCTGAGATAACTTCTATTTGACATATCCCAGCCTTTACCTGAAAGAACTCCTACCTGAAATAACTTCTATTTGACATATCCCAGCCTTTACCTGAAATAACTCCTACCTGAAATAACTTCTATTTGACATATCCCAGCCTTTACCTGAAATAACTTCTATTTGACATATCCCAGCCTTTACCTGAAAGAACTCCTACCTGAAATAACTTCTATTTGACATATCCCAGCCTTTACCTGAAATAACTTCTATTTGACATATCCCAGCCTTTACCTGAAAGAACTCCTACCTGAAATAACTTCTGTGAAATAACTAAACCCCTCCTTGTTATGCCTAAGTTCTAATACCATGCAGGATGCAGCAAACTAACAGCTGTCAAACTGAGAACTCTAGTGACCATTGGCTTAGGATTACAGCGCCCGTAACCGACGTTGGAAGTGGTTTCTTCATATGGATATTCCTCCAATTGGTAAAGTTAAATTGGGTAACCGTAATGTTACGTGCTAAGTTCTCATTTGAATGGGTTTTAACTTGGATCTTCCAAGAAATGTTTTCATGCCACGCACAGAATAAACTTATGTATTAAATCAAACCCGTGATACCATTAACCTAAACCAGTTATGAGGACCTATAGACGATTATACCTAAACCAATACAGAACCAAGGGACCACATTATAAAATTCCACAAGGTTTCCCTCGACGATCAGATATCACTATCAACTCGAAATACATAAATAATGACCTGAGAACACAACATTCTGACCTTTCCCAAGTCTTAATGCACTACACACATCTGTTCCTGCTCACCTTCGAGATATTTGCCCAACAAATAAACTACTCAAGTCCAAATGCAAAATTTCCATACTATTTTTAATTAAAAATCAACTCCTCTGTCATAAAACACAAATATTGTCACTCTAAATATTACACAACAGGACAGTTTCCTTAATGAACTTCGTCGATCATCTTACTTGGGAATCAGCTAATCACGCCTTAAAACTTAGGAACATTTAATACCCTCATAAATCTGGGTCCTGTGAATGAAATCTTTCACACGTGCTGACAGCAACACCTTAACGATGCAGACAATACCTAATTGCGCCCATTATAACTTTCCTTCCACTTAGCTTGTTGCGCGATGTCGGCAGACGACTTGATCTTCTTCTCAGCTTTCCAGAGGGACCACGTGCTTCTTCAGAGTTCCACCCACGCTGTACCACAAAGGGGGGGACGAAAATCTGACTATAGGGTGAGGGGGTCTTCGTGGCTGGGTTATTTAGTACTCGTCGACATTTTTGGTTTTTTTATTTGTGACGTGTCACTGGAAAAATTACATACAATGAGAAATTCATATGGACAATTCTTCAATTAATAAAAACTAAACATATAAAAAATAAGAAATTAAAAAAAAAGGAAATCAACAAAAGTAAAATCCTAATGATTAATAAAAAACATATTTAAAGAAAACCCTATTCTCTACACATTTCAAACAACATTATTGGAAACCTCTATTGCTATATCTCGTTAATTGTGATTCCTTTGTATTCTATTTCTTGCATGTTACACATTTTTATTAATATTTCCAATAAAGGCCTCTAGTATAATAACTTGATTACAAAATTCGTAATACTAGGTGGGTGAATCCCTTGGTTCTGCTATATCAACTCTATAGAAATAAGCACTAAGCACTAATAGACATCATTAAGTCATGAGAGAATTTCACTAAATAGTTATTCGATGTGTGGCATATTCTATCTAGCTTAATCCCTTACGAACTCTATTTTTCCTCCTTAAATTATAAAAGACCTCTTGATAACATCTCTTACTTACAATTTTGTTTGTGTCCACCGTAAAGACCGTCCACCTCTCTCCCCTAAATGGGCCCCCGGGTATGTTCCTGCCGAGGGTACGGGACCGTTAGGACAAACCCCTCACTTTGTCTCATGTTTCTATATTTCATTATTAACATCCCTTAAGCTATTGTTATTTAAACAGCAACCCTGACGACCCTTTTTTTTTGTCTCTAACTCTAAGAACAATGTGGTTTCTTACCTTATATTATAATTCCATCTTAAAGTCGTCGATGTCAATTCTCACCAAAACAGGTCTGCACTCTATGGCTGCCCTGCGCTCAAGAACAACCTGTCGCTTTCCCAAGCGCTTGAGAAGGAGTATGGCGGGAGATGGCTGAATGGTTCTTTTGTTTTTCTTTGTTACTAACATATAAAGGGTGTCCCCAAAATTATTGTTTCTGACTAAAACTTCCTCATTTTAATTTTTTTATTATTTTATAAGTGTATGCCTCTATTTGTGACCGGAATTTAATTACAAATTTTGGATTTACCACGAATAGTCATTCAAAGTTGCGCGGGGGAAAAGGTGAAATTTCCCTGTGGTGAAATTTTCCCTGCATGAGACATCCCTGCGTTTACATGTATATATATATATATATATATATATATATATATATATATATATATATATATATATATATATATATATAGATATATATATATATATATATATATATATATATATATATATATTTACATATACATACATATATATATATATATATATATATATATATATATATATATATATATATAAATGTATATATATATATATATATATATATATATATATATATATATATATATATATATATTTATAATTGTGTGTATATATACTGTACATACATATATATATATATATATATATATATATATATATATATATATATATATATATATATATATATATATATATATGTATATATATATATATATATATGTATGTATGTAATATATATATATATATATATATATATATATATATGTGTGTGTGTGTGTGTGTGTGTGTATAATGGCATTGTTCATATGTTTGCGTATATATTTTACGTGCAGAAAAGGGCTGATAATACAGAAAAAGAAAAAAAAATAAGTGTGTCTGTTGGTATCACCTTGAAAACATTTCCTAATTGCCAGAAATCTAGGGTTCTCAAAAAAAGTATTAAACACTGTTATTTTGCTAAATTTATTTCAACCAATGGTATATATTTTCATAAAATAGATAGAAATTAATTCTTATATTTGTATATGGATTATTTATCTTTTTAATGATCAAGGTGTATAACATTATCATCTCCTCCCACACCTATTGAAACAAAAGTCGTTTGTTATAAGTAAATTTGGCGAATTGATTCCTAATATTACTTGACCTAGCCATTGTCTGATTTTTTTTTTCAATCTTTCACTACACTCTAATTCTAAGGATCCAGTAATGAAGATCATTGTTTCCAAATACTTTACTGATTCTACCTCGCTGAATCCTTCTCCCTTTTAATGACATTCCATCTTTCATTGCATATTCCGTTCTCGTCATTTCTGTTTTTCTTCTATTTATCTTGTGCCCAATATCCTGTTATATATCAAGCATCCCGGTAAACAAGCAATACATACCTGTGGCATACACAAGGTCTGCTAATTTCCTGGTACCAATCCGGTCTAATCCTTCTCCACCATTTTCGATTGTCCTGTGCATTACAAAATCCATGAGGAAGATAAGTTACAAACCTGACAACACATTCCCCTGGAGTACTCCACTGTTCATTGGAAATTCATTTGATAAGACTCCAGTAACACTAACTTCGCAATTGCTATTCTTATGAATAGACTTAATGAAATTCACATATTTAGGAGAAATTCCACAAGAATGGCAGGTGCACACCATTGAAGACTTTTTCATGGTCCAAAAATGCCATCTGATGTGGATTTCTATATTCTAAATATTGCTGTACAATATTTGTCAAAATGAAAATTTGGTCATTACAACGTCTACCTTTTCTAAATCCTGCTTTTCATCGGTCTTCCTATTTATATTTGTCAAAGAATAAGCTTACTATATATTTTCATAACAACTGGCGTGAGTGTAATGTCTGGCGAAGTAACGAGAACTAGGGCTATGGAGGAAATGCCACTTAAATATTGATGAAGTTAATGGGACCAGGGTGACGGAACGAGGATTAAGGCGAGAGACCAACTGTAATTTAGGCTTCTATTTCTGATGCCTGTAGGTTAATCTTACTATAATTAGAATGGACTAGTAGAGAACAATTTTCGTAGATAGACAGGCACTGAGCATCAAAGGGAACTAGCAATTTTAATCAATGTAAATATCACCCACGAACGGCATTTAATACCGAATTCTATCTTGGGAAAATATATCCACTTGGAATTCATTTTATGGTAACAGCTTCTGGCCGGGTGGAGATTCGAACCCCCACCTCTGCGGCTGGAAGCTATGCCTACAGTGACTCTACCGAGTGAGCTATCAGAGAGATTAAAAGTTTATGACAAATCTCCATACATATTCCTGTCGAATTCCAAGTGGATATATTTTCCCAAGATAGAATTCGGTATTAAATGCCGTTCGTGGGTGATATTTACATTGATTAAAATCACGTGTGCTTGTGATATATGTTCATTTAAAATAACCACGTGTTACAAACTCACGATTCAGCTATCATGGTGGAGATGGGTTTATTTCAAGTCTATGAACAGATTCCTGAATTCGACAGGAATATGTATGGAGATTTGTCATAAACTTTTAATCTCTCTGATAGCTCACTCGGTAGAGTCACTGTAGGCATAGCTTCCAGCCGCAGAGGTGGGGGTTCGAGTCTCCACCCGGCCAGAAGCTGTTACCATAAAATGAATTCCAAGTGGATATATTTTCCCAAGATAGAATTCGGTATTAAATGCCGTTCGTGGGTGATATTTACATTGATTAAAATCACGTGTGCTTGTGATATATGTTCATTTAAAATAACCACGTGTTACAAACTCACGATTCAGCTATCATGGTGGAGATGGGTTTATTTCAAGTCTATGAACAGATTCCTGAATTCGACAGGAATATGTATGGAGATTTGTCTTAAACTTTTAATCTCTCTGATAGCTCACTCGGTAGAGTCACTGTAGGCATAGCTTCCAGCCGCAGAGGTGGGGGTTCGAATCTCCACCCGGCCAGAAGCTGTTACCATAAAATGAATTCCAAGTGGATATATTTTCCCAAGATAGAATTCGGTATTAAATGCCGTTCGTGGGTGATATTTACATTGATTAAAATCACGTGTGCTTGTGATATATGTTCATTTAAAATAACCACGTGTTACAAACTCACGATTCAGCTATCATGGTGGAGATGGGTTTATTTCAAGTCTATGAACAGATTCCTGAATTCGACAGGAATATGTATGGAGATTTGTCATAAACTTTTAATCTCTCTGATAGCTCACTCGGTAGAGTCACTGGAGGCATAGCTTCCAGCCGCAGAGGTGGGGGTTCGAATCTCCACCCGGCCAGAAGCTGTTACCATAAAATGAATTCCAAGTGGATATATTTTCCCAAGATAGAATTCGGTATTAAATGCCGTTCGTGGGTGATATTTACATATATATATATATATATATATATATATATATATATATATATATATATATATATATATATATATATTATAAAGCAAGAACAGATGTGGATTTTGAAGAGTATTGTTAAGAATATTGATGTCACCAAGAGCATATAAGGCATCAACTGAGTGGAGAGCTGTAAATAGTACAGTAGATTGTTACTTGTAAAGCTTAAATCAATGCTGTGAAATGTGAGCATTGTAGTTTGCTATGACCAACAAGTGATTCCCCTGATGAAAGAAAAGATAAATACTCTGAAGAACTGCAGTTCAATTGATGAGATCCTAGAGAAATATATGTAAAGTTTTATACTATTATTTACAGCTTTATTTTTAAAAAGTTGTGTTGGAAAACTGATCTAATGAGGTAATTTTCATACGAATAAAAAAATTAAAAGGAATTGCTATTCATTATTCACTTCCATTTATAAACAAGAGAGCACATTTGTCTTAAAGGAAATGGAACGGATTGGTTGATTTTGGTGAAGCAATGTGAATACTCAAAGGAAGATCAACAGTATAATTATGTAATGCCAAGAACCTCATTTAAAGATTTATTGCAACCTATTCTACCTGTCACTATCATGTTCATGATAAATATATTCAACCGAGAGAGAGAGAGAGAGAGAGAGAGAGAGAGAGAGAGAGAGAGAGAGAGAGAGAGAGAATAGTGTTTAGACTCATATATCTGCTGCCCAGGTGTAAAGATCACAGGATCTCAATGCATCCAGAAAAACCGTATGTCAAAGGTTCCTATCATAAAAACTATCTAAAAAATACTGTAGACTTGAGAAGTCAAAAAGGCTGAGAGTGTACTATGGACGTATATATTACACATAAAGGAGTAGAGGCACACGTCCAACAACAAATGGTATCACAATTGCACAACCTAAAAAAACACTTAAACGCACACACAGTTAACTGAGGATACTTCACCGTTGTAAAAGTGTTTGAATATCACCATGATCAGGAAAGAAATTAGTTTAGCATTATATATTTGAAATATCATTTTGGAGAGACATTAACTTTTCTCTGAAGATTTATTATGACAAAAAATTTATGTTGAAAACGGATATCAGAATAATTGTCAGCACTAGATCGCATGCGATGCATGTTTCATGATATAATTGAACACAAGCTATATAAGGCCGGAAGATAAGTAATGCCGCCTGCGGTAATATCCTTCTGGGAAATTGAACAATTCTCTCACCCCTTAGCAACTAGTGGGACTTTGAGCAGGTCTGGAGGGAATGGGAATGAGGCCAGGCACGCTTCCATCATTATTGCCTTCTCTTACGTTGAGCACCTGGAAATTGCTGGTGAGAATTGATGTTTGCTTCCGTTGAAACATTATTCGGGAAAATTTACCAAAAGAAGATTATTAAAGTTACATTGATACGTGATATTTTGAAAGCAAACTAATGGAATTATTCTCTTTCACGTTTCACAAGTTTAGAAGAGGAATATATTCAGTATTTATTCCTTCCTTCCTCTGAAGATATAGTGAAACAATTTATTGTCATCTGTTCAAGTAAAAATAGTTGCAATACAGATTTATTTTAAATTTTTAAAAGTAATTGTCTTTTTCTCTATATCTCTGTTCCTTAGTTAGTAATGCTACGAAACGTCAACATGAATTTAAGAAGGGTGACACATGACATCATTAATCCCTGGCTAAAATTCATGAGCCTGACAGCAATTTTCTTACTTTATTTTGGATTCGTCTTTCGGCAGTATCATCTAAATGATATGCTTATGGTGGTCATCAATGATTGAT
Organism: Palaemon carinicauda; assembly: GCF_036898095.1. Classification (NCBI taxonomy): domain Eukaryota; kingdom Metazoa; phylum Arthropoda; class Malacostraca; order Decapoda; family Palaemonidae; genus Palaemon; species Palaemon carinicauda. The sequence continues at coordinate 78,700,527 of NC_090737.1, forward strand.
TGTGTGTTGTCGTGGATATCATCTTTTCTCGACCAGAATTTGCAGATTTTGAGAAGCTTGCTTTCTACTGCAGTATAGTAAAGGTTTTGATATTTCTTTTATTTACATACAATACTCTATAGTTGGTAAATATTTCTTGAATAAAGTTTTGGTAAGTATTTTTTTTATACCTATCTTATATCTGTAACTGGTTTTTTTCAGCATAAACTTTATAAAACACTGTTTTAAGACTAGTCATTGGATGACATGTTCTAAGTATAAGTAATCATAAATTCTTGAGAAAAGTCTGGATACATTTAGGTTAATTGAGGTCAAAAAGGGCCAATGACCGAGTTGATGAGCATATCAATTTGTTTTTATTGAGACCATTTACCTGATGCTTTAATAACACGTTAGTTTTAGAAATACTAGTTAGCTTTCTAAGCTAGGAAAGACCAAAGCACGGTGTTTTTACTTGGAATTATCAATTATATTTGAAAACTTCACTTAGGAATACATTCCCCATTACTAACAAGGGAAGAAAGCCGATACAGTTGATACACCTCGTTTTTACATATATTTTCATTTGTTCTTTTCGATTATGAATTTTGTTAAGTAGACCCTGCAATAGTAAGATTATTTTTAAAAGAACGCACTATATATATATCACATTTTTGCTGACTATCATCTCATCTCACTACATCAAAAGGTAATCTTAATCCTTTTCAAGGAGTGTAAACTAACCTCTCTTCTTACTCTTTTTTCCTTTTAGTTTTCATCGGTCTTTGGCTAGAAAAAAAGATATTTTGTTGCATGTCCGCTGATATTTTCTCTTTAAACATAAAATGAAGTGTTAGAGCATCTTCTGGAAAGCACATTCAACGAAATTACCTCCCATGATGTTCACGTAAACAATATCCGAAGAGAAGCTATGCATTCTTATAAATGAGAACTTTAATAGTAGGTTTAATGGTCATCGGAGAAATAGCACTTAAATTGAATTACCTACCTTGGACGGTAAAAGGAGGTCTGAGAGAATTGTAAAAAGGTCGCTGGCTCATTTGAACCTTATGAGGATAATTGCAAAGGCAAAATGAAAGTGATTTTAATTCTCTCACAATTTTGTTAAAATGCCATTTTGCCCAATTGCAGCAATGATTCCGTTCCCACCGTCAAAATGGGTTTCTCGGTTTACTAGTATTCGTGTGTTTATAATTGCAGAATGACGGGCATTTTAATTCAAGGAAAATAAAACTAAGGTAGCCAAGAGCAATTGCCTAGCAAAGACCGCCCCCCCCAACCCCTCCCTCACACACAATTCGGGCTCCATTCAAATCGTGGCCATCATTGTTTTTTGTTTTTTTTTTTCTTTCTTTCTTTTTATGTACAAAAAAAGAGATGAAGAAGGCACTCTGCTGCGAGGAGTTATCAAGTTTATGAGGCTGAGCAGAAAGCATTATTTTTGTATTTACATGTCTTTTCCTAGGACTTCAGCCCGAAGAGAGCATTAGGGTAATGACTTTTTGTCTTACATGCATTGCATAAAAATTATTACTTTCTTTAATTATATATGATTTTATGACATTATATATATAAAGTAATTGGCCACTATCACTTTGGATCTCCTTTACCCTTATGAGGTGAAAAAAAAAAAGCAACAGTAGCAGCATTGAAATTCATATTGATTTTGTAAAATCTAACAAACAGTAAAAAGAAAACTAGGAATGTTTAATTGTATTCATTATTGTAACAAACAGGAAGTTTGGCACTTTTAATTTTGTAATAGACTATAAATAGAAATTGAAAAAATTAGAGATTTTGGAAAACAATTAGAGAATATTGACAGCGAAAAACACCCAAAACCATGATTAGATTCTGAAAACATCACTCACATGGAATCAACTTTCATGTACAAGTGCTTGTACATTACTGATAAATTCAAAACTTAAAAAAGCCACACATAAATGGCAGAGGCAAGGGACAGAAGCAACGCCCTACCTAGTAGGATAATACTACAGACACTAACCATACGATCAGCGCCCAAGCACATTCTCCACCCATGTTAGGACCATGGAGGGTCAGGAGATGGCTGCTGATGACTCAGCAGGTAGACTATAGGCTCCAACCAAACGCCCCATCATTAGCTTAATAGGGTGGAAATGTTGCATACACTATAGGAAACTATTGAGCTTGATCGTGACTCGAACTCCAGCCAAGCAGTTCACCAGGAAGGGACGTTTTCAGTAGTCGACCAAAACCAGAGCTTATTTTTAGCTTATCAACATACAAAGCTTTTAACTAAACAGCCTAGTCTAAAGAGAAGAGGGGAATTCACTAAAAAAGGTCAAATAGTGATGGTTATGTACTCAACAAACTATAAAAATATTCTTATATAATTGTTGGACATATTCAATTGAATGAAGGAGTTGAGCAACTGCAGATCGTAAGGCTAAAAAGAAATGGGTTGGGCATTGATTGCTTAGAGCTTACACACATACGTAGTTATCCTTAACAATGTAGATATATCCTTATCCATAGTATGAGACCAGAAAACATTATTCATTAGCGTAATCTGGTAAATGTTCCAGGTATAAGTAATCCATAAAATCAAGACAAATTAGATTGGTACAAAGTAAACCTTGGACAAAATGCTGAGAAAAATATAACAAAAGTTTTGACTGTACCTCAAAGATAGTGAGAGAAACTGTCATTAAGGGAATTGCAGTTGCTTCAAGTATTCAGCATGTAGGAACCGAGAGGCTAAAGGGAACCAAGCATAAGCATCACAGCTTCATGAGATAGCAGGATAGTTTTCAGAATAACATAGAGTAGAAAACCAACGGAGGAACTTTTGTATACGAAAGTTGCAATGGTGAATGATATTCCAATTTTAAGACAAGGGTGTATTTTGAAGTAAGGTAGATCATGTTGTCTGATGTCTATCAAAGTTTTGTAAGGAGTTTTTCCCATGGTGGTTATTTCTGTGATCAGAAGATTATAAACTTAGTACACAATAATGGGGTGGTTAGTTGTGTTTCTAGATTCTCCTGATTCAGATACATTTATTATAGGTCAGTATTAATGTGCTGTATCACCAATAGATCCCTCGAAAATTAACCATTTATTAAGTCATTCAAGAGAGTAGCAGTTCATCTGAAAATACCTTCTATATATCTAGTGTCAAAGAGGGTAGACGATATTTCCAACAATTTGGGTTTTGTTACAAAGAATTTAGAGGACTTGGTACACCCATCTATAGGAGCTGGGAAAGAAATAAAAGTGCTCTTTGCACTACGAGTATGTTGAATATTCAGATCAAGCTAAAAACAAAAATATCAGTTCCTTATAATTACAACAATAGCTAATATATTATATACGATAACTAATGGTGTACTTGAGTCCATGTTGAAGATCTGAAATACCGAAAGGTTTCCTGATCAAAATATGAATTCTCACCTTCCAAGGCTATGTGCAGGAAGAAAGTTGAAAAATCATTTATATTCATGATAATTTATGGACCACATATACAAGTAAGTTTTTGAGCTGATTGTTAAGATCAGGGAAGTAATTAAGAGAGTACTACATTAGGTTGGTTTTAAAAGGGCTATTGAAGATTTCTCATACATATATGATAACATTTTCCCCAGGAGGAAGAGATTAAAATAGCAAGAACTGCCTGTGGCTTAATGATGAAACAGATGACTACCAAGGATGGCAATAACAATTATTTTTAAGCATAAACATAAGACTGTGCGTTAGAGTAATTTCTTAAGTGATATTCACAATATTGATAATCAAAATGCCTATCTGAATAAAGTGTAACTTTTAGTAAAAGATTATGTACATTAGAATACAGAGGACAAAACAAATATTTGAAATGTTTGCATTTTTGTAAAAACATATTTCATCAAAGACCAAAATCATTAGAAATAATGATTAATTCTGTAACTGTTTGTCAAATTATTTTGTGAAATTGTCGCAATGTATGGGATGTACTTACTATACATATAACTGACTGATTGATAGATAAAATGAAAATCAGCAAGTGTATCCATGATGTTCCAAGGTATTTAAGTATCCTTTTGAAGAGCAGCTGCAATTTTGAGAACAGATGAAAAGAAGAATCAAGAATAAATGTGGTTGGTAGACCTTACATTTTTTTTAATTCAATGATTATGAAGAAAAAAGTATGGTTTATGTTATGACACACATATGATATATTGTTAGATTACCTTCATGAGGGAGTTTTGAACTCAACAAGAAGATACATTTCTGCAACCGATAATTGCACCTAGAATATGGATATAAGTGGGATAGTACTAAGGTGGCAATACTTGCTTCATAAGGATAATTTATTGTGAACTCATGGTAGGTTACATTCTATAACTATTCATTAATATCTACTGGTTGAATCAGGTGATCTGATTGTAGATTCTAAGATCCCGGTCATTCACTCGATGGAAGACAACGCAAGCACAAAACAAAGCCAAAGTTGATATATAAATACTATATATATATATATATATATATATATATATATATATATATATATATATATATATATATATATATATATATATATATATATATATATATATATATATATATATATATATATGTATATATATATATATATATATATATATATATATATATATATATATATATATACATATATATATATATATATATATATATATATATATATATATATATATATATATATATGTATGTATATATATAAATATATATATATATATATATATATATATATATATATATATATATATTTACACATTAAAATACACAATTTTCCGTGTATTTATGATAAATAAAATAACCCACAATGTATGAAAAATAGAAATTCATTTAGCTTTCGAAGGGACCATCTCCCTTCATCTTCAGAATATGAAGAGGGAGGGAGATGGTCCCTTCGAAAGCTAAATAAACTTCTATTTTTCATACATTGTGGGTTATTTTATTTATATATATATATATATATATATATATATATATATATATATATATATACATTTATATATATATATATATATATGTATATGCATATGTTTATATGTATATATATATATATATATATATATATATATATATATATATATATATATATATGTCTGTGTGTGTGAATGTGTGTATTTGTTTGTGTACAAATTCTATATACTATATAGTATATATATATATATATATATATATATATATATATATATATATATATATATATATATATATATATATATATATGTATATATATATATATATGCAAAAGTATACATATATATATATATATATATATATATATAGATAGATAGATATATATAGATATATAGATATATATATATATATAGAGAGAGAGAGAGAGAGAGAGAGAGAGAGAGAGAGAGAGAGAGAGAGAGAGAGAGAGAGAGAGAGAGAGAGAGAGAGAGAGAGAATTACTTAGTGCAACCATTTATAGGAACGATGTAAATGATAAACGTGTTACCTGCAATAGGGTGAGACTACACGTGAAGTATTTAGAAATTTATATTGGAAAAAAAAAAAAAAAAAAAACAAGACATTATTATAAGGAAATACCTTAACAACTCGATATTTGTATATGGCATAATTGGTTCAGTGAATAAGGCGATTAATTACAAAAGATGATAGAACATTTGAATATACAAAGAAGAAATCAAGGACTGAAAATTAACATAAATAAAATTAAGATAATGTTCAATGAAAATGCCGAGAGACAACAACTAAGAGTTATGGACGAACCTTTAGAGATTCTTAATGGATTTACAGTACGTACTTAGGACAGACAGTCAGTGTTTCCCGTTGGATACGAGACTAAAATTAAAAGAAAGATAAGCATTGGATGGAGAGCATTTGGTCAAAAAATGAGATTATGAAATGTTAAAAAGTCCCTTTCTCAAATTAAAAAAAAAGTATATAATCGAATGGACCTACCAGTATCAACTTATGCATCAGAAACTTGGAGCCTTATTAAGGTCTTCTAACAAAAGAGCTATGGAAAGAATAAGGATGAGGTAACACTATTAGTACACGGATTTATGTAATGCTGAGCCCTTTTCAGATAGATTTTACGAAACTAATTTCTTATGTGTTTATTAGTCCCTAGAAGAAGTGGAAAAAAAGTTAAAATTTTTCTTTTTAATGTTTTGATAGGACAAATCCAAGATGGCAGCCAAAATACCACGGGTGATATAAATACGTAATTAACACCAATTTAATTAGTTCCTTTTATTAATATAAGTTTCGATTTGACACTTCAGAATATTCTTTGGATTACCTGTGAAAAATAAAATAAAAAATGACGTAAAAATTTTTTGCTGTACGTGATTATATCAATGGGTACAATTTCTAAGTAAATATATATATATATATATATATATATATATATATATATATATATATATATACATATATATATATATATATATATATATATACATACATATATATATATATATATATATATATATATATATATAAATATATATTTAATATATCTTATGTTTTGTTAATACATGTAACTATGCAGCTTCAAAATATTATCTGACACATTCACATGATAGATAGTTGGGAATAATGCAACCACTAAGGTAGACTCATTGGCTCTCAAACACTAACTTTTCTAAGGTACAATATCACCATTACTACATTTTATTAGAAGTCACTCTCACACAATATGAAAATGCATGAAAAATATCAGACTTGTAAGTAGTACCTTCATAAAATATAATCTGATTAACCTTAGTTTATCAATCACAACAATACAAAATTTTTGGCACAAGTAAATTATAAATCATATATGAATATATCCATAATTTGAACTCTGGAAAGTATACTCATGATTATGTAACACAGTAGCAATAAAATCCACTAGACATAATGAAGATGAAAAAAAAAAAGTTCCTTATAACTGTGCATATTAGCTTCCTGCGCAGAAAGTTAATTCATTATAATCATGCCATCAAACAACATCCACTCATTCTCATGTGAATGCACTATGAGTCTCTTGCATTGTAACAGTGCTATTGTGTCATGTGCAAGAACCTTCAAGAATGTGGATGAGCTTAGATTTATCCAAACATGGGTGAAGAGAACTATTGGCCTTAATCAACGTGCTATATCTATATCTGATTCTCTAGAAGACTTGGCAAAGGCGAGGAAACACATGAACAAAGAATTAGATGTTTTTATGGTAACGTCTGTGCAGATTTTTATTTTTTATTTTTATTTTTGGCAACCATCATTCCAAGTTTTAAGATTTAGTAATAATGTTAAACATCTTTAACGCAGGCCAATCTGATGCATTATAAAAAGATAAAGAATTGGACTGTGTCAGCACTGTTTTGAGATTCTGAATTGCTTTCTCACGGTAAGAAATTGTTGATGGCCGGTCATGATGATGTTTCTTGTTTTTGTTTTTGAGGGCCCAATTAATTTTACAGTTTCTCCAGTGAGCCTCTTCAGTTATGGTTTATGGAAGCAGTTTTTAAGTAAAGATGTCACATTTGTTGTTATTTAAGCTATTGCAACATACCCTTTATGGTTCTCATTCGTATATTCCTGAGTCTCATCTTGATCATCTGAAGTAAATGGAATAGAATTATTTGTATTCATAACAAAGCTGTCATTCTCAAATACCTTCCAAATATTTGGATTGTTGTCCCTAGATCATACATACTTGTAATGTATTCTGTAATATTTGGAAAATAACAGTACCTGTTGAATACAAAGAAATGCATACACATCATTTCTAGGAAAGTTAGCTATAAAGGTCATGATTACCTGAAAAAGTTAGATAGTTGTACTCAAAATGTAAAGAAATCTATGGTACTAGGTTTGGTGGGCGCCCATATTGGACGGCATTTTGAATTTTTCAAACATTTAACTATTCAAATATTTTCTATTTTACTTCTTATTAGAATACTAAAATCATAGAAAAAATATAAACTGAAATATTATTTTTTTGTTTTTAGCTAGATATAACGTGTTGATAATAACTGTACGACCCTTGTCGGCCATCTTGGATTTGGTCAATGCCACAGGCCAGAAAAACAGGAAACAACTTTTTTAAGGTCCTTATGTCCTAAATACTTTTGTTACAAAATGTCATGTACTATAAAATAGAAAAAGAGAAACATGTATAAAAGAGCAAACTAAAGTAGATGATATTAAAAAAATATGTAAGAAAAAGAAATAGACATGGGCAGGACATATAATGAGAATCACATATAGGTTGACATAAAGGATAACAAAATGGTTCCCTAGATATTGCCAAAAAAAAAAAAAAAAAAAACCGGGGGAGGGGAGAAAGACGATGGATTGACAAAAATAACAAAGTTCCCTGGTGCAAACTGGTATAGAAAGACCATAAACAGATGCAAATGGAAGAACACATCTGGGGCCTTTGTTCTTCATTGGTCTAGCTACGTCTGATTATATATATATATATATATATATATATATATATATATATATATATATATATATATATATGTGTGTGTGTGTGCGCGTGTGTCTGTGTTTGTGTGTGTGTGTGCGTATGTCTGTGTTTGTGTGTATGTGTGGGATTAACAAATATATTTATTGTGGAAATTGTTTACATAAATAGTGAAAAGTGTGCGAAAGTTATACATAATCACTCGTCACTAAGGTCAGTGAATTCTTTTTAAAATAATTGAGGTATCAAGGAGTCAGATGTTACAGTGATTTTAATTTCTTTAACTTCTAGCCATATATATGAATCATCTATATATTTTTACTTGCTTGTTTGTGTTTTATCCATTTCTGGCTATGGATATTAGGGAAAACTCCTGTCTGTGAGTTGACCTCCCCACCCTCTCCCTTACAAAAACATTTTAGGAGGTCCCAGTTGGATACCTGAGCGTTGGGTGGGGAAATAGCAAAAACAAGTAATAAGTAGCAATAGTAATGGTTACAGATGCTTAATAACCAAAATATAACTAGTCGGAAAAATAATTACCTATAATTCATATCACGTCCCTCAGAGTTTTTTTTTTTCTCTCTATCTCTCCACTGTGAGGTTATAATTATTTAGGAGCCTGTTCTGACAAGAGATACGTGGATGAGCTGCCCACGTTAATCATGTGAGTCCTTATTTCGGGGTTATTTTTCCTTTCCAGAGGAGCAACAATGGCTATATACTAACGGACAGCAGTTTCAACATAATCAATTATTGAAATACATGAATATATAATAAATTTTGAGATATATTGAAATATATGTGAAATATGTTTGGACTGTACTCATGGTGGAACTGTAAAAGATATGGAAAAAATGGGTCTCGTTAAACAACACCGGGAAATTTTTTAAACTCCTTATTGATTGAAAAAAATGCGAGTTTTGACCACATCATACAGTAAACAGAACATCTGCCAGAAGCAAATGTAAACACATGCACAGTATACCACATTCAGTTTCTCAAACGTAAATAGTTACACAATGATTGAATTGGTGTTCATATTTTGATCGTTCGTTATGAAAGTTATTATACTTCAGCACCCCATTAGTCAAACAGAGAAATATGCTAAAGTAGTCAGCACTCGTTCATTTCATATTGCAAATTCTAATTTCGATAGTAACTAAATTACTTTATTTTAAAGTAACATTTCTTTAGATGCTGTAGGTTAAGCTAATCAAAACATTTATAAAATCGTTAAATTTCTTAGAAAAATTGAAATATTGTTATCTACATATCTTCTATAAAGTTTCTTCACATTTTCTCTAGCAAGTGTTTCTCAAACTATTTAATATGGCCTACCGGCATTGTTCATCATATTGCGTCAGGGACCGCTAATAATTCTCAGTAATATAGATTTATAACAGAAACAGTATATATATATATATATATATATATATATATATATATATATGTATATATATATGTATGTATATATATATATATTATATATATATATTTATCTTTACATACGTATATATATATATATATATATACACTGTATATATATATATATATATATATATTTATATATATATATACAGTATATATATATATATATATATATAATTATATATATTATATATATATATACTGTATATATATAAATATATATATATATATATATATATATGTATATATATATATATATATATATGTATGTATATATATATATATATATATATTGATATATATATATATATATATATATATCTA
>NC_090737.1:78715727-78723227 GCF_036898095.1 Palaemon carinicauda
GTTAAGTGTTAGATGGTAGACATATTTCTAGAAAAAAAAAATTACCTAGATAAAAATACGGTAACGGATATTTTTGCGTAATAGTCTATTCATCTAGGTGGCATTTATGGTGATGCATACCAAAATCAACTGTTCTTTCTTTTTAAAACGTTGACAGAAAAAAAAAAATGTATTCAAAGATAATTTGACATTCTATGTGACAATAAAATTGCAACTTTTTCTTGCTATATGTGAGAAACAGTAGCAGGGCCGATTATTTTTATTGCTTCTGATTTTATTAAAAAAAACCTGAGAGAGGAAACATTAGAGATCAGAACGCATCTGATAAACAAGAGGACATAAAGTTATCTTAATTGCAAAGAACACGTTTATAATATATTTTGGTTTTCATTTAAAATTTCTATGTTTTCAAACCACAAATTTTATCCAAATACTACTGATAAGAAAAACGGGGGAATATGTGCATACTGTGACTGATTCATATTCATCTGTAGGGCCTGAGGCAGCTTTCTCGTGTTGTTAGTTTTATATTGTTCTAACTGATTTTAGTGAGATGTTTTTAACATCCAGTTGTAATGAGTGAGTTATTGAAAAATATCTCATCCGTGAATCAATATCTAGAACAACAAATGCAGCGGTTTCTAGCCTACTGCAGGAAATAGATCTCTGAAAAGCCAATTCTGAGAATTAGCTAGTTTCATCACGACGTTGGCCAGAGCTACTTGATAGTGATGGGAGATTTCCGTCTGGTTGTTTAAAAACAATCAATGTACGATGGATGGACATGATTTAATAAAGCTTGCTGATAATGGTGGGACGCAAATCATTTAACGACGTTTAGGTATCCCCACTAAGGAAGGTAACATCTATCATCTGTTGTACATTGCTTAAATGCAGTGTTTATGTTCATAATATTATTATTAACTTGAATCAATTGTATAGCCTATATTCTCACTATTGACGTAACTAGTATATCCTTATTTTTTTTCCGGAGATCGGGATCTGGGTTGGGCAGAGTATTCTATTACTGAGGCGTTTGAAATTTAGACTAACATATATTCCCCAAAACCTTTTGATTCCAGATATTGTAATGCTTACAAATTAGTCTCAATTTTGATCACACACACACACACACACACACATATATATATATATATATATGTATATATATATGTATATATATATATATATATATATGTGTGTGTGTGTGTGTGTGTGTCTGTGTGCGTGCGTGTGTGTATGTATGTATGCGTGTGTATGTGTGCGTGTGTGTGTATATATATATATATATATGTGTGTGTGTATATATATATATATATATATGTATATATATATAAATATACATATATATATATATATATATATCTATATATATATATACATATATATATATATATATATATACATGTATATATATATATATATATATACATGTAAATATATATATATATATATATATATATTTGAACTCTTGTTTGATTTTTACTACTACTTTGATTTATATAAATGATAAGCATAATAAATCTATACAATGACTTTGTAATGGCTTTCCATCTTTTTTTTTAACTATGTCATAAATTTTTATTACAATTTACTGTTTAAAAAAATAAAGATTGGATGAATTATCTTTTTAGAATGCATTAGCAAAATATTAAAACTAGAAATGATTTGATATACTAGTGAGCCACAACAAGTAAATTCTTGTCTATGATCCTCTCTCTCTCTCTCTCTCTCTCTCTCTCTCTCTCTCTCTCTCTCTAGACGTTCAGGGAGATCCTTACTTTATTGCTCTTGTATTGGTCTTGTATCACACATGCTTGTACACTGTAACGATATTTCTTATTTTTTGTATATTGTCTTTATTAGTCTCCCCTATCACTGATAAATTATTCCTTCCTGTATTCTACTGCAAGATTGTGCTTGGATTTTTGTTCCAATCTTGACTGGAACAGGTTGAATAAATACTCAAGCTCTGACCAATTAAAATTTAGTTGCATTCACGCAAGTCTCTGTTACAACCTAACACTTCGCCGTCACATTGGTGACCACCGGAGTGTTCAGCACCCTCCTGCTTTTCTCCTCACTGCTGTGCCTTATCGTTTGATGATGCAACCTCAAATACTGAATCTGCTATCAATGCCACGCCCCTAAAACTACCGTCCCTCGCCAGCAGAGAAGTGTTAACCTTGTTCCCGCATGGTGAAGTGCAGTTTCGAATAAAGGGCGTTACTTGGTCAAGCAAGAAAGAGGATTTTTTTTTTCGTGGCTATCCCTAGGGACATTTTCCCGGAAATCTCTGATTGGCTGTGCAAACAAGGGAACAACTCAATAACGTATGAATACCTCAAATCATACCTCTTGGAGCAGTACTCTCCTTTACCAGCCACCTGCAAATCAAAAGTTTTTCAGCTCTCAGCAACCATTGCATGACCAAAAGACTTCGGTTGCCTTCAGAGAAATGACCAGTATTGCTCGCCTGCAGCCTGCCGCTGATAGCTCTACTTGTGAAGTGAATCTACTTCGTACACTTTATGTATGGTGCCTACCTGAACCTATACATGCTACCAACATCAATGTCGATATTTTGCAGATGAAGGACCTGATGACCAAAATCGACATCCTTATGAGCAGCCACTTCACCACCTTCCAGACCTACATCAACGCCTCCCCTCCTGACGAAGTGTAAAACTATTCAACAGTTGAGGTGAATATGGTAGGACACAGATGCCCACCCTGTGACGTGACGGAGCGGCGACAAAGTTGCCCACTACCCACTTATACCACCCCTCGCTTACTCCTGAAGCACCAACCTCTCCAGCCACTTACGGATGCCCCTTAGCCGCATTTACAATACTTCTGCTCCCAATTCGGTGCTATTGCAAAGAAATGTGCGAATGGTCGCCAGTGGCCAAAAAACGTGTAAGTAGGCCATCGCTTGTGGCGGTGACCTCCTCTGTCACTAATCTTTTCTTTTTAAATGACACAGTTAACGGGCTTGGGTTTTTTGGTAGACATTAGTGGTTGCTATTCTCTGCTACCAAGACCACTGTCCAAGACACAAAGTAGTCTGTAAAATCTGGTGATAACCGGCTGGTAGCTGCCAAGAAATCTGTCATACCTACCCTTGGTAATGAAACATGCATATTACCTTTTGGAAACACCAAACATATTTAGAATTTTCTCATTGCTGAAGTCACATTGCTGATACTCAGTGCGTATTTCTAATTACACGTCCACCTCCTGGTCGATGTAGCTCACCGACGATTAGTCAGCATGGATCTTTACTCCTCAGTGCCTCTCCAACCTGCTCCCTCTGACCTCATTCTCCACATCAACACACCCAATGATGCCTACGCCCACATCCTCACATCGCACCCGGAGGTTTTCCATACAGAACCTCGTCAAACGTCCACGGTTCCTGCAAAATATTGTATCCATCACCATATCAAGATAACAGGCCCTCGAGTGTTCACTAGATTCAGACGCCTGGCACCTGATCGTTTGGCAGCAACTAAACAAACATTCACGTAAATGGAAGAAAAGAGCCTTTGGCAAAAGGCCTCAAGCCCATGGTCGTCAGCCTTACACATTGTCAAGAAGAAAGAAGGCTCTCTACATCCATGTGTGGATTAAAGGTGACTGAACATGCAGACAGAAGTGGATCCCTACCCCCTACCAAACATTGCCGTCGTGACGTGATACTTTCACAAAGCGGAGATTTTCTCCCTGCTCGACCTCCTGAAGAGATATTATCAGGTGCCATGAACCCAGAAGACATTCCCAAGACCGCAATCATCACCTCCCTTGGTACATTCAACGTCAATTACTCCTGTTTCGGCCTTCATAATGCTGAGACTCCTTTACAACGTCTCATGGACGGCATTTAAGGGGACCTCCCCTTCCATGTATGTATGTAGACAACATACTTGTGTTCTCTTCCTCCATAGAGGAAAACCTCCATCATTTCTACATAGGGCTCGGTTGCGTACAACAGAACGACCTTGTAGTCCAGTACGACAAGTGTAAATTTACCGAGAACAACGTATCCTTCTTAGGGCACCACATCACTCCTGAAGAAGACAACCCCCTCCTTAAGAGGGTAGCATCCGTTCAGAATTTCCACATGCCTTCAACACTCATAACACTTTTAAGAATTTTTTATCTTGATCAACATATTATCAACGTTACCTGCCAGCCATCGCCTCCACTCTTGCCCTCTCTATGCTTCCCTTAAGGGTAAGCCAAGAGACCTGAAGTTTTTTCCCCTTCAAAGAACCGGCCTTCTGCAACGCAGAGAATACCCTATCAACCGCTGCTGCTCCCACTTTCCTTATGCAACATGCGCCTCTCTTTCTCTCCACTGATGCCAGCAACATTGCTATTGGGGCAGTCCTCAACCAGGTGGTCGATGGCTGGCCCAACCCACCATCTTTCTTCAGTAGAAAACTGTCCAAGGGGGAATCCGGCTACTCTACCTTCGATCGCAAATTTCTGGCGGTGCACTAGGCTGACCGTCATTTTTGGCACTTCCTGGAAGGTACGCCCTTCGTTATTCACGCGGACCGCATACCTCAGCTGCACGCCTTCACTCGACAGTTGAACACATATTAGCAGTGGCTGAATACAATTGTACCTTTCATCTCGTTCTTGGGAAAATGAATCCCATTGCTGATGCCTGTAAAAAAGAAATGCCTTGGCAGAAGCCTAACGAAAAGATCCAGAGTACCAAGCATATGGGACATCCTGTATATCCCTTCGTTAGGAGGACGTCTCTCACGATGACTCCAATGCCCTTCTCCTCTGTGACATCACTACTGGTAGACCTAGATGGTGTATACCTCCTTCCAAGTGCCACCAGGTGTTTGATTTCATTTGTGGCCTTTCACACCCAAATTGCTGTTCTGCTGTACAGCTACTAAAGACAAAGTTTATTTGGCAGGGCATTACTATGAATGCTAAGGATTGGGTCTTCTCCTGTACTTCATGCCAAATGTCAAAAGTACATCAACACATGGATTCAGGAGTGGCACTTTGCCCATATTCACGTCAGAGTTATAGGTCCCCTACCCACATCACAAGGACATCGTCACCTGTTTACCATCATTGACTGCTTCACTCATTGATCTGAAGCTATTCCCTTGGGAACTACAACATCCACCTCATGTACATCTGCCTTTCTTTTAGAATGAATAGCGAGATTTGGTATCCGTGAGCATATTATTTTTGACAGGGGTATTACTTTCACCTCTCAATTATGGACGTCATTGGTGAATCTCCTGGGTATCACCCTTAATCAGACAATCACATATAACCCTTCTGACAACGGTATGGTTGAACTGCTTCACCGTACCATTAAAGCAGCTTTGATGTCCCTGTGCAAGTATTCCAGCTGGTTTACCCAGCTTCCCTGGATCCTCCTCGGACTAAGAACCACCCCTTACGATGCCCTGGATGTCTCGGTAGCTGAAATGGTGCATGATGACCCACTTGTTGTCCTTGCTGAATTATTTTCTTATGTGCTACCTCTTTCAAGAATCTTTAGCACCTTCATCACGTTGTGTGAAAATTTACTCCATGTCGCCAGACTTACAAGCCCCAAGCTAAGCAAAGCATACCAACTGATCTGTACTCATCAACGCATGTTTTCCTGTGCAAGGACACTAGCAAACCACTCTTAACGCCCCCTTACACGGGCCCTTTCCTAATGATCAGTTGTACAATGAAAGCATTCCTCCTCGACATGCGTGGCTAAGAGGACTGGGTCTCCATTGATAGCCTAAAACCTGCATATCTCCAGCCAGATGACCTGCCTCCAGTACGCCTGTAAAGAGCAGTGCTCCCTATTTTGACGTTCTGATGCTTAGGCACAAACGTCCTCCCATCACTCTCCGTGTTGGACCGAGTGAAAGCATCCTGAAAAAAATAAAACAATGGTAAAGTGGGGAGCATAGGCCCGATAGGGTAGGCTAGCCTAAATGAAAAGTAGGCTAGCCTAAAGTTCTTAGCCTAGGCTACACATAGAATTTAAGAGGGCTTAGATTTATTCAAGCTTACCCCAAGAGTCGAAACTTTAACTCCAAAAAGGTTGCACGCAGTGCGGATGCTACAACCAGTCTCTAGGCGGTGGTAAAATGCCTTCTCTAAGTTGGTCCTATCCGTGGTTAGGATGTTCCTTGGCTGGTAGTTGCGAGGCATGGCTGGGAGTCACGAAGGATCTGAAAGAGATAAATGGCATTAGAGACATAGGCTAGGCTAATGAATATTGTCTAGGCTATAAGTTCATAATGAAAAAATATTTTGACCTTTTCAAAAACCCATAATTTGTTAGTTTAGACAATCAATAACTTTATACGAGGTAATAAACAGTATTGATATTTGTTCCATGTTAAAATTCTATTGCCTGACCAATTAATAAATTTTAGAAAAATAAAAATTCTCCGTGTTCTCGACCCGGACAAACCTGTCCGAGTCGAGAACACGGACCTTGCTTTTTAAAAAAAAATATTAAAAATTAAAAAATTGGCCTAGGATAAATATTTCAATTTGGAAGACTAAACACTATTGGGGGGCACATATTAATTCTAAAAAAAATTAATTTGCACAAAAAAAAATAGCTCAAAACTGACTCTATGTTTGACTTTGGCAATCACCCATATTTAATTATTTTAAACCATCAATAATTTTATAAGAGTTAATATATAGTATTAATATTGGTTTTAGGTTAAAATGAGAGTGATTGACAGAGTCATTTAAAAAAAAAAATTTATTGCTTCTTATACCTCCGTGTTCTCGACCCGGACAAACCTGTCCGAGTCGAGAACACGGACCTTGCTTTTTAAAAAAAAAAATATTAAAAATTAAAAAATTGGCCTAGGTTAAATATTTCAATTTGGAAGACTAAACACTATTGGGGGGCACATATTAATACTAAAAAAAATTAATTTGCACAAAAAAAATAGCTCAAAACTGACTCTATGTTTGACTTAGGCAATCACCCATATTTAATTATTTTAAACCATCAACAATTTTATAAGAGTTAATATATAGTATTAATATTGATTTTAGGTTAAAATGAGAGTGATTGACAGAGTCATTTAAAAAAAAAAATTTATTGCTTCTTATACCTCCGTGTTCTCGACTCGGACAGCACATGCACATTGTTCGAGTCGAGACCACGCACATAATTTTTTTAAAAATTCGTAAAAAATATAAACAATTGGCCTAGGTTAAATAATTCAATTTGGAAAAGTAAACACTAATGGGGGCACATATTAATGCTAAAAATAATTCACTTCCATCAATAAAACACTTCGAAAAATCACTCGATATTTAGCCGTGGCAAACACCCATTTCCAGCCTTTTCCATGGCTTTATCTCACGTATGGTACATTATAGTTGTAAGAACTATGCAATCATTCACTTTTTAAGTGGTTTTTCCAGTACACTTAATTTGCATAAACCGTCAAAAATTGTCCGAGTCGAGAACACCCAATAAAATTA
>NC_090737.1:78728227-78730727 GCF_036898095.1 Palaemon carinicauda
CACTGCCGTAAACACCAAGTCAGTTGGCCGATAGAGGCAGCTGAAATGCTGTTACTTCGGTGCAAGATTAATAAAGCTTTAAATTCAACTCAAACTGAACGCTATCAGACAGGATGCACCTGAAAACAATAGAATCTTAATTAATTACGTTAAATAAGTATTTTCTCCAGTCACTTTGATTTTTCTCTTTAAATAAGTATTTGAGTTGTGTTATCTGCATGTATGCATTTACCACTTAATGTTCGTAATTATTTCACTTCATTTAACAACCGGTAACTATTCGCTAGTCACCAGTGTATGAAATGAATTTGCATTGTTATTTAATGGGAGATTTGCTTCATCCACCATGAATTAATTTGGGGAGGTATTTCTGTGACACCTGCTGTGACGTTGTACGTTTTTACTTCCTTTTTTTACAACGCTGATGATGAGAAAAAAACTGGGGAATCTTGGAATATTGGATATCATCAGAAACTCTGTTCTAGAAAGTCTTTCAAAATTCGGCGCTGAGTATTGTCTCATCATAAAAACTTATAAGATCAGGCCAGCATTACTATACAAATTTGTGTAAATTATTATCAATGAGGGATGAATGTTGTAAATATTGTGAATTTTTCCATTAATCACAAATAAAGTAATTATTATATGTTTGTTGTCTAGTATTTTCTCAGTGTTACTGTTTTGCTATATTCAATGCTAAATTGATTAAGGTAGATTTTATATGATCTACATTTTATCATAGCTGACCGTTGCAGGCATCAACGCTACATTTTCTTAAAAACTATCATCCTTTTTGACAAGTTCAACGATATTTTCAATATATTGTAATCAAGAATTTTGTATATGGGAAGCATAACTTTTTTATACCTTTGGTCAATTAGTTTAACAAATCTCTGGGGTTTTAAAGGAGAACAAACCCCTGAGCCAACATCCATTACCTGATTACCATTCCATTGCCTAACTAGATCCTGCACTGTAAAGGCTTTAAGTCGAGCCCCTGAATGAATTAAACCTTTATCTAGTGCTTCTTCGTTTTCTCTTGATATATTTTGTGTAATGAAAATATTACAAATCTTATCATGAATGAAACGATGAATAATACAAAAAATTAAAACTTCTTATGGTATATATGAATAGGATAAATCATACCCAAGAAAATAACTGGGACAAATAGTTGATTCCTAGCTTTATTTTAAATATTCAGCACATTCTAGACTTAATGGACATTTAACTTTTTATATATATATATATATATGTCTTAAAGTTTATGAAAAGATAAACATTGCATTATTTTTTCATTGTTTGAAATATTCTTGGGATATTATTTCAAAACCATCACTAGATGAATTCTCCTTATTTAATAGCTTGAATTATTCACCTTTATATTACCATATTTGAAAAAAAATAAATCTAGTATAATATAATATAGAGAATAGTAGTTATAATATGAACGAAAGTTGAAGAACGACTTAAGTAATAAATGAAATTTATGTTCTAAAATATTTTGTGACGTTCTCCTATGTATATTGCAATCACTTTCGATTCTATAAAGATTAGATTTAAAATTAAAACATTTTAAGTTCATGTTTAGATTGCATTGCAGACTTAGAAATCACTTCTCTTTTTGTAAGAGTGCATAGGAGAATCTTTAAAGGATATCATAATCTATAGAGAGAATAGATTTTGCTAACAATATCCTCATTCACGAGAGATATTAAAAAGAACTTAATATATAATTGAAACCTCTTTGAATAGTCATGAACGCAGCAAACCAATAAAAAGCATTCATGAATACCTAAAAACATCACTATCATTTTTTTCTTTTTTGGGGGGTGGTGTGTCTTATTGTATCCTGCTTATCTAACAAGTGTTGTAATAATAATAATAATAATAATAATAATAATAATAATAATAATAATAATGATAATAATGATAATAATAATAGCCCGTGGAAAAGTGAAAAAAAAAATTAACATTTTCATTATTCAGAGATTATCTTGAAAATCATTTTAGCCTAATCATTTTCACCAGCCAAAAGTTTCCCTATATCAGAGACCCCCCCCCCCCCAAAAAAAAAAAGAAGTATATATACCGGGCATGTACAGTCGGCGACAATTCTGATGCAAAAACTGCAAAATTTATCGTATGTAGTTCGCTAGAGAGTTTTGTAGGGTTGCCAGTTAGTATATTTTATTCATATTATTATCATCCTTTTTATCTAAAATTAAGTATGAGTATTTAACTGTAGAATCACCGAAGGCATTTCACTAGTGAAGGGTCAATGTTAGTTCAATAATTATTTATTAAGAAAAAATGAAAAAAAAAAATTGCTTTTCCCCGTAGAAGCATATGCGCCTCTCAAGAAATTATGTAGAGTTTTCACCATTTAATGGCAGAAGGAACTACCGAGTGCATGACCATTGCCCTAATGTGGTTGTGAATTACTTTTATAGAGCTATATTGAAAACTATTATGATTACATGAAATATAAATAGGTCTC
>NC_090737.1:78735727-78740727 GCF_036898095.1 Palaemon carinicauda
CCCTGCGTGTCGTAAGAAGCGACTAAAAGGGACGGGACGAGGGGGCTGGGAACCCCCTCTCCTGTAAAAGTATCCTGTGAGACAGCAACAAAGAGATGGAGCTGGGGGGAGAGTGACTGCTCCCCGCACTCTAGTTTTGGGGTGTTTGAATGTGCGTGGATGTAGTACGATAGAGAGTAAAAGATGTGAGATTGGAAGTATATTTAGAAGTAGAAGGATGGATGTATTGGCCTTGTGTGAGACAAAGATGAAAGGAAAGGGTGAAGTGATGTTTGGTGAAATGTCTGGTAGAGTGTCTGGGATTGAAAGGGGAAGAGCGAGAGAGGGTGTGGCTTTATTGTTGAGTGAATGGATGACAGGTAAAGTAGTGGAATGGAAGGAGATATCATCTAGGTTAATGTGGGTAAGGGTTAGGTTGGGTAGGGAATGTTGGGCGTTTGTCAGTGCGTATGGGCCAGGTAGTGAGAAAAGTGAAGAAGAGCGGAATGAGTTCTGGAATGAATTAACTAGGTGTGTAGAAGGACTGGGTAGAAGGAATTATGTAGTTGTTATGGGTGACTTAAATGCTAGAGTGGGTGCTGGAGAGGTAGAAGGTGTCATTGGGAAATATGGCGTACCAGGTGAAAATGAGAGTGGTGAGAGACTGGTAGATATGTGTGTTGAACAAGAGATGGTAATAAGTGCTAGCTTTTTTAAAAAGAAAGATAAAAATAAGTATACATGGGTAAGAGTGGCAAATGGAAGAGTAGTAGAAAGGGCATTAATGGATTATGTGTTGATAACTAAAAGAATGTTTGTAAGATTGAAAGACGTGCACGTGTTTAGGGGTATGGCTAACGGTATGTCTGATCATTTTTTGGTGGAAGGAAAATTAGTTGTAGCAAAAGAGTGGGGGAATAGAGTAGGTGGATGTAAAAGGGAGCTAGTGAGGGTTGAAGAGCTAATAAAACCGGGGGTAAAAAGTAAATATCAGGAAAGGTTGAAAATGGCATATGACGAGGTGAGAGTAAGAGAAACTGGTAATTTAGAGGAGGAGTGGAAGTTAGCAAAAGAAAATTTTGTTGGGATTGCAAGTGATGTATGTGGCAAGAAGGTTGTTGGAGGCAGCATGAGGAAGGGCAGTGAATGGTGGAATGAAGGAGTGAAGGTAAAAGTGGAAGAGAAAAAGAGGGCTTTTGAAGAATGGCTGCAGATTAATAGTATAGAGAAGTATGAAAAATATAGAGAGAAAAAGGTGGAAGTAAAGCGCAAGGTACGTGAGGCAAAGAGGGCAGCTGACCTGAGGTGGGGTCAGGGACTGGGTCAGTCATATGAAGAGAATAAGAAGAAGTTTTGGAAAGAAGTGAAGAGAGTAAGGAAGGCCGGCGCAAGAATTGAAGAGACAGTGAAAGATGGAAATGGAAGGTTGTTAAAAGGAGAGGAGGCAAGGAAAAGGTGGGCGGAATATTTTGAAAGTTTGCTGAATGTTGAGGATGATAGGGAGGCAGATATAATTGCGGTTCCAGGTGTTGAGGTGCCAGTGATGGGAGATGAGAATGAGAGAGAGATTACAATAGAGGAAGTGAGGAGAGCACTATATGAAACGAGAGTAGGAAAAGCATCGGGTATGGATGGTGTGAAAGCTGAGATGTTGAAGGAAGGGGGTGTGACTGTACTTGAATGGTTGGTGAGATTGTTTAATGTGTGTTTTGTGATGTCAATGGTACCAGTAGATTGGGTCTGTGCATGTATTGTACCACTATATAAGGGTAAGGGAGATGTGCATGAGTGTTGTAATTCAAGAGGTATTAGTTTGTTGAGTGTAGTTGGAAAAGTGTATGGTAGAATACTGATTAATAGGATTAAGGATAAAACAGAGAATGCAATCTTGGAAGTACAGGGTGGTTTTAGAAGAGGTAGGGGTTGTATGAATCAGATTTTTACAGTTAGGCAGATATGCGAGAAATATTTAGCAAAAGGTAAGGAGGTGTATGTTGCGTTTATGGATCTGG
Source organism: Palaemon carinicauda (assembly GCF_036898095.1). Lineage (NCBI taxonomy): Eukaryota > Metazoa > Arthropoda > Malacostraca > Decapoda > Palaemonidae > Palaemon > Palaemon carinicauda. The sequence continues at coordinate 78,737,719 of NC_090737.1, forward strand.
AGAAAGCATATGATAGAGTTGATAGGGAAGCAATGTGGAATGTGATGAGGTTATATGGAGTTGGTGGAAGGTTGTTGCAAGCAGTGAAAAGTTTCTACACAGGTAGTAAAGCATGTGTTAGAATAGGAAAGGAGGTGAGCGATTGGTTTCCGGTGAGAGTGGGGCTGAGACAGGGATGTGTGATGTCGCCGTGGTTGTTTAACTTGTATGTTGATGGAGTGGTGAGAGAGGTGAATGCTAGAGTGCTTGGACGAGGATTAAAACTGTTAGGCGAGAATGATCATGAATGGGAGGTAAATCAGTTGTTGTTTGCGGATGATACTGTACTGGTAGCAGACACAGAAGAGAAGCTTGACCGACTAGTGACAGAAATTGGAAGGGTGTGTGAGAGAAGGAAGTTGAGAGTTAATGTGGGTAAGAGTAAGGTTAGGAGATGTACGAGAAGGGAAGGTGGTGCAAGGTTGAATGTCATGTTGAATTGAGAGTTACTTGAGGAGGTGGATCAGTTTAAGTACTTGGGGTCTGTTGTTGCAGCAAATGGTGGAGTGGAAGCAGATGTACGTCAGAGAGTGAATGAAGGTTGCAAAGTGTTGGGGGCAGTTAAGGGAGTAGTAAAAAATAGAGGATTGGGCATGAATGTAAAGAGAGTTCTATATGAGAAAGTGATTGTACCAACTGTGATGTATGGATCGGAGTTGTGGGGAATGAAAGTGATGGAGAGACAGAAATTGAATGTGTTTGAGATGAAGTGTCTGAGGAGTATGGCTGGTGTATCTCGAGTAGATAGGGTTAGGAACGAAGTGGTGAGGGTGAGAACGGGTGTAAGAAATGAGTTAGCGGCTAGAGTGGATATGAATGTGTTGAGGTGGTTTGGCCATGTTGAGAGAATGGAAAATGGCTGTCTGCTAAAGAAGGTGATGAATGCAAGAGTTGATGGGAGAAGTACAAGAGGAAGGCCAAGGTTTGGGTGGATGGATGGTGTGAAGAAAGCTCTGGGTGATAGGAGGATAGATGTGAGAGAGGCAAGAGAGCGTGCTAGAAATAGGAATGAATGGCGAGCGATTGTGACGCAGTTCCGGTAGGCCCTGCTGCTTCCTCCGCTGCCTTAGATGACCGCGGAGGTAGCAGCAGTAGGGGACTCAGCAGTATGAAGCTTCATCTGTGGTGGAAATGTGGGAGGTGGGGCTGTGGCACCCTAGCAGTACCAGCTGAACTCGGCTGAGTCCCTGGTTAGGCTGGAGGAACGTAGAGAGTAGAGGTCCCCTTTTTGTTTTGTTTCTTGTTGTTGTCGGCTACCCCCCAAAATTGGGGAAGTTCCTTTGGTATATGTATGATGTATCTAAAATTAAGTATGAGTATTTAACTGTAGAACCACCGAAGGCATTTCACTAGTGAAGGGTCAATGTTAGTTCAATAATTATTTATTAAGAAAAAATGAAATAAAAAATTGCTTTTCCCCGTAGAAGCATATGCGCCTCTCAAGAAATTATGTAGAGTTTTCACCATTTAATGGCAGAAGGAACTACCGAGTGCATGACCATTGCCCTAATGTGGTTGTGAATTACTTTTATAGAGCTATATTGAAAACTATTATGATTACATGAAATATAAATAGGTCTCTAGCTGGCGTGAGAAAAACATTCTATATCGAAGTCATATGCTCGTTTGACTAATTTTAAAAGATCAAATACTCGAGCTATGCCAGAGTGCCAGTCGTCACACACACACACACAGAAACACACGTGTATATATATATATATATATATATTTATATATATATATATATATATATATATGTATATATATATATATATATATATTTATATATATATATATATATATATATATTTATTTATATATATATATATATATATATATTTCTACCTCATACTTGGGATCGAACGCTAGCCCCTTCTAATGAAAGGCCAGGTCGAAACCAACCATGCCACGAGAGCCCATAAAAGGAAATCTGAACCTGACACTAATCTAGCTGTCCGAGGATTTACCTGGTGAGACATCAGTCTCTTTACCAGGTTGGTTTCGACCTGGCCTTTCATTAGAAGGGGCTAGCGTTCGATCCCAAGTATGAGGTAGAAATTTATTTCTATTTGAACACGATGTTGTGTTGATATTTATCCATATTGACTCATTAGGGGTAATTTGAATGAATTACTACCAATTGTGTCACGTGGTGGCCCGGGGAAATCGGGTAAAACTCGCTGGTAAAGAGACTGATGTCTCACCAGGTAAATCCTCGGACAGCTAGATTAGTGTCAGGTTCAGATTTCCTTTTATGGGCTCTCGTGGCATGGTTGGTTTCGACCTGGACTTTCATTAGAAGGGGCTAGCGTTCGATCCCAAGTATGAGGTAGAAATTTATTTCTATTTGAACACGATGTTGTGTTGATATTTATCCATATTGACTCATTAGGGGTAATTTGAATGAATTACTACCAATTGTGTCACGTGGTGGCCCGGGGAAATCGGGTAAAACTCGCTGGTAAAGAGACTGATGTCTCACCAGGTAAATCCTCGGACAGCTAGATTAGTGTCAGGTTCAGATTTCCTTTTATGGGCTCTCGTGGCATGGTTGGTTTCGACCTGGCCTTTCATTAGAAGGGGCTAGCGTTCGATCCCAAGTATGAGGTAGAAATTTATTTCTATTTGAACACGATGTTGTGTTGATATTTATCCATATATATATATATTTATATATATATATATATATATATATATATATATATATTTTTTTTTTACGAAGCTGCTCTAGTTTAGAGTAGATACAATAGTTTATTCATGATTTGTTTATATATATTTCATTTATGCATTGAAGAGAGGTTAGCCAGCTATTAAGATGAGCTCTCCTCATGTAGATATAGGTATATCGTGTAAATTACGTAAGACCTCCTTCATTAATTTCATTGTATTTTTTTTCACGTTATAATATGTATATTTACGTTATTTTTAAGTAATAACATTTTATTTCACATATTTTTTTTTTACGATGTC